>NW_020201767.1:5704-19441 GCF_001531365.2 Cynara cardunculus var. scolymus
GTTTCCGTAATGAAAATAGATCATATAACACATTCAATCGTGCTTTTCACCCCAAAACGTAATAAATACTTTGAAAGAGGGGCTGTGAATACTCACACTTTTGCAATGCTCCGCAAATTAGAGATACGATCCGATCACCACACTAGTTCAACGATTCCCTAWCAAAGAGGAATATCCAAAACCATCACTTATGGATTTAACACTACTTATGGGGTTTAATAAGTCCTAAGTCCATACTTGTCTACTTATGTCCCATATGAGTATCCATAGTCCAAATATACATAATGTCCATATGCTCGTTAATGTATTAATTTATACCGTAAGCAATGCTATAGTCCAATAAAAAGATCAAAATTTTACAAAATCAACTAATCCCAAAATCTCATTTTTGGGCAGAAACTAATGATACCTAAAATGATCAAATTAAAGAGACTTATAAAATGAGATAATTTCCTATCTTTTTACATGGGCTATAGCACTGAGTTATGGTCATCGTGACCAAATTTCATGTATTTTGGACATGCAATAATGATTCAAATAATTTATGCAATACAWCWTATCACAACTGATATGGCAGATTACACCATGATAGTAAAACACTCCTTAAAAGAGTTATACTAAGTGTTCTGCAGAAATTCAAGTTGGATTATAAACTTAACATGTATAAGAAACTTTCAAACCAAAAATCACTCATTTTGGATGAATTAAGAGGAATATATGGTACCATAAAGTTACATGCACACATATGTCATTAGTTGACTGATTGCACACTTAAGTTAATTAAATTGGGTAATGTCTCAAAACTTCATATTTTTGAGTGAAACTGAATTCATATGAATCCTAACTCACAAAAGAACATTTTAGAAGAAGAATAATACACTAAGAACAAATAAGTAGAGAGATATTAGCATACAAGATAGGAGTTACCTACTGGTGGTTTCACAGTTTGCATACCTATAGAGTTTTAGGTGTTTGAAGATCAAAACTCCATAATTTCATGTGATTCCACTTGCATGCAATAGATAACCCATATAGTTAACTTTCCAAAGAAGAATCATCCTTTTAATCGAGTTTTGAAAGAGATATGGTAATTGGAATATACATATGCAAATCTGTCAGATTCGGACAGATTGCATGTTCACTTTGTTTTGAGTAGTTAAAACCACAAATCACCACAATATTGAATGAAATCGGTGGCATTTGAAAGGTAGCTCATTATACTAACATCCAGAAGAAAAATCAACGATTTTGAATGATTATCTAGAGAGTTATGGCTGTTTAAAGTAGGGTTTACCTACTGAAAAACTCTCAGATGCACATATATAATGTTTTGAGTATTTGGGGGGTCAAAACTCAATGTTTTTGAGTGAGACCAATTGGATTACAACCCCAACTCAATAAATAAACTTTTAAAAGAAATCTCATAACATTTGAACATGCCATTTACAAGATATAGACCATTTGTGCACATGCTCATAATCTGTCAGCATCTAAAAATGACATTTTTAAGAAACAAACTCACATAAAATCATGATTCTACCTATCTTCTTGAGTTCTAATGTTTGGGTCATAGATTACCACCATCATATGAACATTTTTACATGTTTTTGGTGTGTAATCTCTCCTTAAAACTCAGAATTTTTGGAGGTTAGAAGATAGTAGATAAAGAATGCATAAAAAGTGGGTTTTCTCCCAAAATTTACAAGAAAAAGAGGGCATGAAGATGTTACCTTGATTGATGATGAAAGGAGTGTAGTAGCTTCAAAACCCTTGCTAATTTGATGAAGAGAAGAAGAGAAATTCGGCTGAAAAGGTAGAGGATGAAGATGGTCTGAAAGTGACCTTTGAGTTTTAGGGAGAGAGAGAGGATATGAGTTTAAAATTTGAAAGGAGAGAAATGAGGAAATGGTGAAAAGCTAAAGTATTTATATGTGGATTAAGGGAGGGAAAAGGGGGAGGGGACAGCCATGGGAGCTCAAGCCCACCCTCAATAAAAAAAAATTTAAAACAAAAGCCCAAAATGCATAAAAAATGCCATTTTCTCAATTTTGACATTTTTCTTCAAATTAAAAACCCATGATGATTAAATTCATTTAAATAGAAAGGTTTATATTTAAAACACTAAAACTTAGTGTTTCATATAAATTGGGTATAAATTAGAGCATCTGACACTGTATAGGACGTTTCAGATAATTTCAGGTCGGAACCGGACTTTCTAAGCAACTGCCAGAATCTCTTAGAAATTTTTCGACCAAACTAACCTAACTAACTCCTAATCTTATAAATTATCTTCAATAACACCAATACAAACTTAATAAAAGCTAACCTGAGAGTTCGAATTTGACGGCTGTCACAGTTTGCGATTGCAATAGCACTGGTGCTATCACAATAGATAGGAATCTTTGAGAACTGAAGATTGTAGTCTTTCAGCTGGTTTGTCATCCAAAAAATTTGGGCACAACAACTACCAGCAACTACATATTTAGCTTTAGCGGTTGATGTGGACACTGAGTTTTGCTTCTTAGTTGTCCAACTCATCAACTTTCCACCTACAAGCTGACAGCCTCCTCTAGTGGTGCTTTTCCTATCGACCTTGCAACCTGCAAAATCACTATCCGAATAACCTATTAAGTCAAAACCTGAACCCTTAGGGTACTAAAGACTCAAGTTAGGAGTTCCCTTTAGGTATCTGAAAATGCGTTCTACAACGATCAGATGGGATTCCTTAGGTTCAGATTGATATCGTGCACATAAGCAAGTAGAATACATGATATCTGGTTGACTAACTGTGAGATACAGCAGGGAGCCGATCATTTCTCTATATACGGTTACATTTACAGGATTCCCATTTGGATCCTTGTTAAGAGAAAGTGGAGGAGCCATTAGAGTCTTCATAGATGAGTTATTTGATAAATCAAACTTCTTCATCATGTCACAAACATACTTACTTTGACTGATAAAGATGCATTTATCTGACTTCTTGTTAATCCCAATAATCAAACACAATCAGATAAATCTTCAAGATTAATTAGATGAGTAGAGAGAGATTTTTCACCAAGTTTGAGAATGATATTTTCTGAGAGAAATAGCATAAAACTAATTACAATTAACCAACTAAAAACTATTTATACTTGGAAATTAACAAAGCTAACTATTACAAAACAATTACAAATGGGAGAACTTGAGTACAATCTTTTAAGCACAATCTTGAACCCAACAATCTCCCCCTTTGGATTCAATTTCGAGACATTGTGAATCTTGACTTTCTAAGCCCATGTAGTGTCTCAAGCCTCCTTAAAGCACTCCGGTATTGCAATTTGTCATGAAGCAGGTTCAGAGCATTGATCAGTAGATACCTCTCCTTCGGACTCATTCTCTCCGATTCCGAGGCTTTATCGTTATCAGCTTTGATCGTCTCAACCGCCCGACGCACCATCCTTATAGTGCCATCATTGTACTTGTTCAGCTCACTGAATCTCAAAAACTTCTTTATCCGACCTTCAGCACTATACACCACACCAAACTCCGGATCTTCAAGCATAATATACAGAGGATAGCCTTCAATATCTTCAAGTTCTTGGTCTGGTCTTTTCAAAATAATGATCCTCTGGTTATCTCCAAGACCCATTTGGATATCAAGAACCATCGATACTTTGACATGACTCCTTATATATCTCTTGATAGCTTCAAGAGCAACAATTGCTCCTTATCTTCTTACAGTCAGATTCCATAGTTCGTGATACATGTGCTCTAAGTCTTCTAAATACAGATTAGAGAAGTCAGCTTTGTTGAACATCTAGAACTTTCCATCATGTCTTGTAACTGTAACACAAGATACCAAACTCTAAAGAGTCTATTGGCATCAATTTTTTGATGGAGACTATGCGATGTCTGGTCCGTACTTGGCTAATCGGGAGGCGCTTTGCCTTGAGAAAATGCTTATTGTGAGTCCTTAACAATGATCAATCTTCATATAAACTCTTCAACAATGGCAGATCTGATATGAACTTGAAGAATATCCTAGAGAGAGTTGAGAGAAAAAGTCAACACCAGAATTTAGTCAAACCTTTCTATACATAATATGAATTTACAATGAAGCTCTCCTTTTTCAAAATACCAGACAAATATCCTATTTATAGGGTCAAACAACTAAATAAGGTCAAAGTCAAACTATCTAAGAAAAGTCAAACACGATGACTTTTACAATTATAGACAATATTTAACTTTCAAGACGAATACAATTTAATACTGATTTTCAGTCCTAACATTCTCCCCCTTTGTATTCAGACTTGAAAGAAATTTTGCGCTTTGAGTCCTGTTTGAACTTTGAAATTTTAATCACATTATGTCATCTTCAAAAACAAACAAAACAATCTTCAACTTGAAATCTTCAGACAATTATCTGTTGAGAAAGATCTTCTAACATTCTCCCTCTCGAATGTAGAATCGCGATGATCTTCTCTTTTGAAAATGTAAAACAGTAATCATCAGAAACAATGTACAAGATGTGATCTTCAATCAGACAACAAACCACAAACTTTCTCTTTGGTAAACTTTTGAAACATTGATCTTCTCACTAAAAAACTCTCAGTCCTTGTAGCATCGGAATAATCTTTTGGAATCATCTCTAGTCGCACTTCTTTTGAGTCTTTTGCCAAATTTGAAGTTACTCCCCCTTGATCTTTAAAACAAAATCCCTTTAAAATGTTCGAAAATGAATATTTCATTCATTATTACATACTCCCCCTTATGATGAAATGAGAATCATTCCATCATATACAAGAATGAATGAAATTTTCCACGTAAGCCGTCAATTCATGAAAATGTAAGTAGATCTTTGCAAATCCACTTGTTTAATCTTTTCAGGTTAAGGGAATAGAAAGGTAACATCCAATTTCAACGAATGAAATTGTTTTCAATCTTATATAAAAGATTGGCCTGTGAGTATAACAGATATACTCAGTTCAACGGATGTACTGTATATATGAGACTTTTTTAGGCTCATCTCACCAGGTCTTCCATTCACTCATCGACAGCTTAAGAAAAGCATATCTATGAATGTTTTGGCAAAATAATGTATAAAATGCTAAATCTGTGTAGTGTAGAAAGATAAAGCAACGTATGCTTCTGTTTAGGCTCAAAGAGATAAATCGTGTAGACTACACAAATTTATCAGACTCAATATGTGATCAAAAAGACTTGAAGGGGGGACATATATCCTTCTGATTCAATATCAATTTTCTCCAAATGAGAAATTGATAGATGATGAGCTGCGTGCCCCAAGTATTATTGAAACACTTATCTGTTAGGAGATAAATGAGTAGCTGGTGGGTTGTGACAAAAATTGGCCTGGGCTTTGCCTTTTTCAATATTAGTCTCCAAAAAATCGAGAACTAATAGATTATGTGGTATGCCCGTATTTTAGAAGTTTAGAACAGGATTCTCATTTTCTTTTAATCTTGACACAACTCTCGTCAATTCTTTTAGCTCACAACAACTACCCCTCTCTTTTTCATTTTAGTCTCAGCACACAAACCCTTTGTATTTAAAGCTCACTCATATATGGTTGTCCTCTTGGGTAGGTCTGTCGGTTCTGACATTCCATAGAGGTATTTCTGATAAACACTCAGTCCCTCCTAAAATTACATGATATGCTCCGATGATCACAATGATTGATCAAAATATTATTGCAGATAAGCACAATGATCAGATAAAATTTGATCAAAATATTTAGCTTTAAGCACAATTAACGAAAGAATTATGCGACAAAGATCAGATTATTCGATATGCGAGAGAAATGAATGAAGATCTGTAAGAACGAGTTTACAGATTCTGATAAAAAATGAATGTATATCAGTCAAAGAAAAACAAAATCAGAAAAACAATATTTGAATACAAACGAGTGTATTATCACCAAAAAATATTTTCGTATAAGAGACGTGATAATAACAGTTTCAAAAATAGTTGCAACAGGTATTGGAGTTATGTTCGATGAGAAATTACACTAGTAAAAATCTCAGGAAATACCTGTTTAGAAAATATACTCGTTACAAAAAAAATCATTTTCAAAAACATTGATTGAACTTTCTAGAGACTCCCCCTAGAAAGTAGATTATAGAAATGTTTCTATTAAGCTCAAAAATTAAAAAGGAAACATTTTAAGCACGGGTTCTAAACTGAGTGTTTAGAAACCACACTCGGTAAAGCACGGGTCCTGAACTGAAATGTTCAGAAGCCTCATTTGGAATTAAATACAACTGCCCCTGCATTGGTGTATCACTGAAATTTTATTTTCTGATCAGTACAAAATTGACACACCTACAAAAACCAAATTAAGTAGATTTTGGTACCCAAATGAACTTGGGTCCTATTTTGTTAGTATCGGGTTGGGGTATGTTGAAATTTCCAAACCATTTATTTCTATAAGATATTTTCTTTTCAGCACTATTAACAGGATGATTATATACATAATATGATCCATGCCAGTTATTATAATCGTACCTGTTCTTACCTTCCAATTGTTCTGATAGCTGTTATCTCCATGCCACCTGTTGAACCTTTTGTTAATGACAAAATTATTGGTTCTGCATGTTCAGCACATAATTATTCTCTTGCTAAGATTGATCAGATCATTAGTGGATCTCACAATGCAAGGAAGAACAGAGTTAGTAACAACAGGTGTATGAGATAAAACAGAATCAGCTTTATTAACCCAAATACTTTTACCTTTTGAATGATAATTGGGTGATCCAATAACATACCCTTGATAATATTGATTAGAAGAACAAGAATAGTTCTTAGAAATAGTAGATTTAGGACTACTTGAATAACTGTTCGATTTGGAACAGTCATAAAAGCTAGTTTTACACTGTGATTGACAACCAGTTGGGCTTTTAGCACATGAAAAGTCTTTGACTTTTTGTACAAGCTGGTCTCTTTCAGGATTAACTAAATCAAATTTATTTTAAGTTCAGTTCTCATCTTCATCTCAGTTTCAAGGTCTGTCTTTAGATCAGACAATTTGCTTGTAGTGTATAGGAGATTACCTTCTAACTCTTTCCGTAGCATTTCAAACTTTTTCTTCTGATTTATTAACTCTCGTTTCTCTTCATCTGAGCTACTCTTTTCATTCTCCGAAGCGATGTCGAGCCACTTTTTCTTACTTGCAAGCTCTTTAGCAATTGATGTATACTTCTTTGAAGTATTTCTTTTCTCAAGGGCAAATTGCTTTTTCTCTTCGTCTAAAGCCTTTTGCTTTAGATCAATGCTTTCGGATAATTTATGTAATTGACTCTGACAGTCTTCGGAGATATCTTTCTTTTCTTTATCATTCTTGGGTCGTTCCAAGATGATTAGTTGCTCAAAATCTGAGATTTGCTTTAACAACACCTTTGCGTTCAACTCGAGAGAGTTTATCTTTTTCTCGTAAGATACAAGTTCAGCTCCAAATTTTCTTTCAACTCCAATGAATCTCTTCTTCTCCTTCTCAAACTCTACTCTTTCGACATTCAAACTCTTTTCTGCTGTCAGAAATTTCTCCTTCTTTAAATCCAGTAACTTCTTTAACTCGCTCAGATCATTCTCAGACTTATGAAACTTCTCAGTTAAATCTTCTGTCTCTGTATTATTCCTTGGACAATTTTTCTCAATTGAGAGTGCACTTCTAACCTCTTTGAGTTTATTGAAAAGATCTTTATTAGCTTTACTCCAACTTTTCAAATCCTCATCATAATCTTTTGTTACAGAGCTGAGAGTGTTTTCAAGTTTTTCAATCTTATACTTAAAGTCCTTCTCGATTCTTTCACAATTTTCTGTATGATCCCTTTTTAAATCTTTAATATATTCCTCATTAGCATGATTCTCAGAAAACATATTTATGTATTTTTCTTTATAGTTCACAATGCTCTTCTTCAGTTCAATAATATAAGCTCTCATCTCTTGATTCTCCTTCTTTAGGATATCTGCCATTAAAAAAAAAAGATTGATCAAATATAGGATCTATGCGATGAAATCAGTTAAAAGAAATCAAAAACGATTAAGCTCAAAAACAAAAACAGAAAAACACTAAAAAACTGATGAGAAATTAGAAAATCAACAAAAACTGTCAAAAATCAGTAAAAACAGTCAAAAACCGTTGAAAACAGTTAAAAACTGCTAAAAACAGTTAAATATAGTTAAAACTGATGAAAAACGGTTTACGCAATGGAAAAAAAGTTCAACGATACTCAAACAGTTAAAACAAAGACAAAAACAGATAAACTATGATCCAAAATTTAAAATCTAAGCAAAAATAAAACCAAAAAAAATACAAGCACAAAATGCAATCTTTAAACCCAAAGTGTGGAAACCTGATGACTAGTGCGATTTAGAATGACAGTTAACAAATTACAAACAAAATTGTATGCTATCCAAAATCAGTTACAAACAGAAACACAGAAACAAAATCAGTGTATAAGACAACTTCAATTTCCAGGCTCAGACTTTGTTTGACTGCCAGGACCAAGTGTCAGCTGAGACCGACCATATGACAAATGCTGACTTTGATGCTTCTGTTGACTTTAATTTTGAAGAAGTTCAAGAAAAGAATTCTCAACACAGTTGTTGAATTGCGTTGTTCCTTCACTTGTTATCAGCCGAGGAGTAGATCAATAAATGACCCTAATCCGGATAGAAAAATCTGATTGCGGACAGTTGCAGATCTTGTATACACAATCAATTCCTTGATGTTGGATTCAAGAAAGCATAACCGACATCAGAATCTAGTTCAAAACTGCAATATATAATCCTGCAAAGGACCTTCACAACTTCATCAACTGTTAGTGGATTTCTAAACAAAACTGATCTAATCCTGTCACAGTAAAATAAAATTCCTTCAATCTTCTGGCTAATTCAATCTCGGTGGCTGCAACAAGGGACAGATGATATGCATGGAACAGATTGTTGACATAGTATGCTCTAAGAACATCATTGCCAATGAGCAACTGTAAGCTGCCATCCAACCATCTCACAAAGCATGTATTGCTTTCATAAGATATAGTGCCATCAGCATTTATAACAGAACTGTATAAAATGCATCTGCTACAATTAAATCAATAAAGCAGCACCAGTAAGATAACTAGACCAAAATCAATCAATCAAGACMAAAATCAAAACCAAAATCAAGTCTGTCCAGCTTTGGTTAACAAACAAACAACAGCCTGCAAATCAAGTCTGATACTAAACCAAATTACAGAAAAGCTTTCTTCAACTCCAGTACTTCAATTGAACCTGTTTCAATCAAAGTCAGCTATTTAGATGAAATCAAACATGTCAAACAACTGACTTAAAAACTTCTGCACCAGTGCTCTAACTCAATCAACTCCAGCAAATCCAAACTAGTAACTGAGAATTGACTTGAATCCTTGAAACTGTACAAAGTCTGTGACCAATAACCTGCAATTGRTTTTCACACTTCTTCAAATCGAATGACTGTAAAAAAAGATGGAATTAAAACAGATTATATGATCAATTTGTGCAACAGTTCGATATAGGGGATTTTATCTAGTGTTTAGCAACGGTGAGAATGAAGATCTTAATGTTTTACAAACCGTTGAATCCCATTGTTTTCCACAACCTTTTAACGAATCATGTAATAAATTTGGCCTTRCTGCAGCTTGAAAACGAATGATGTGCAAGAATCTTTGAATCTGTACAATCTCTGACCAATAACACCAAAACTTAATAATGCGATTAAAACTCAACTTACTTTCTGTGAACAAAGTTTTCAAATCGGTATGAAAAAAGGTGTTGTTCGATGAAGGATGAAATCAAAACTTAAAACCTGTTCGATGAAGGATGAAATCAAAATTTAAAACCTGTGATTAACAGTGAGGGATGAATTCTGATGTGCGAGGAAGATGAAATTTGTTACTGTGAAGATGATGAACAATGAGTGATAAACTTCAAAACCAAACAAACAGATGTGTGATTTACAAAATTGATCAAAAACATGGTGAGCGATTTAATAAAATCCGCTCAAGCCTTGATCTCTAAACCGCTCAAACAAGTTCCTAAATCGCTCAAGCTTACAGTTAATCAATGAAACCTAAGAATAAATCACTCACAAACTAGAAGAAGTCCGCTTGCTTGTATTGTAAATTGCTCACTACCAACTCTAAATCGCTCAGTCAATCGCTCACTACTAACTGTTAATCGCTCAAGGAAATGATGCTTATCGGATTACTAGTCTGCTCAACTCTCTTGCTTAAATCGCTCACCACAGAATTTAAATCGCACAAGGGAATCTCTAAATCGCTCACTACTTGTTCTAAATCGCTCACAACAAATCGCTCAATTGATGACCGTATACGGTCAATCCAAACTTACCTTATGTCCGAATACGATCAAACTGAATTACCTGTGACTAAAATCGATGAACCTTGTCTTCCCTTAAGTGTCCGAATTCGATCAACCTGTTCCTTTGAATAAAGAAGATAAAGAAAACCTCTTGGGCCAGCCTAATCCGGATGGGCATTAAGATTTAGACCCAAAAACATAAAAAAACAAAAGAAAGTTTTAACTAAATAGATCAAAAACACTGGATTAAAAAAAACAAGAACACGTAAAAAAAATTCAAAACACAAAATTCGATTAAATCTTGGAATAGGATGATCAAATCACAAAAGTTTGTGAATAGCAAAGATTCACAATGAAATTCTGAGCATTTTGATCACGATTTAAACACAAAAACACGAGATTTAAAAAAAATTTGGATCAAACTCTAAAAACTTTAAGAACACAACGAAGAACACAAAAAATTCATAAAAACATGTTGATTTCTTATCTGATTTCTTGCAAATCTGCTCTGATACCAATTGTGAGTCCCTAACAATGATCAATGTTCATATAAACTCTTCAACAATGGCAGATCTGATATGAACTTGAAGAATATCCTAGAGAGAGTTGAGAGAGAAAGTCAACATCAGAATTTAGTCAAACCTTTCTATACGTAATATGAATTTACAATAAAGCTCTCCTTTTTCAAAATACAAGACAAATATCCTATTTATGGGGTCAAACAACTAAACAAGGTCAAAGTCAAACTATCTAAGAAAAGTCAAACACGATGACTTTTACAATTATGGACAATATTTAACTTTCAAGACGAATACAATTTAATACTGATTTTCAGTCCTAGCACTTATACTCTAAACGATAATCTAAGGTTTCTTTGTGAATCCCAAGAATTTTATCTGCGCTCAGAGCTTTCTGATGCAGAAGAAAGATACCGAAGTAGATGTCTTCCTGGTAAGGCTCTATAATTCGTGCTTTGTCGTAACCTAGAACATTATCACGTACTGCAAACGACAAGTAATTCTTAGTAAAAATCTTAGTAGGATCATACGCCGTTCTCGGAGTTTCTAAAGCATCATGACCAACTGCGGTGGAAGGTTCAGAAGAAGTCTGATGATCACCCTGAAATGGAAAGATTGGTTCTTCTTCATTGATACCAGCTTCAAAGTCGAAGTACATTCCAATTGATTCATCAATATTATCAATATCTTCACCGAAGTCTTGAACTCTACCCAGTTGTTTAGAAAATGCTTCATTAAAGACCACATTGGCAGACAAATTCAAAAGCAACCTTGTCTCTACAGTGGAGTCCGCCGGCTTTTCAACCATTGGCTTGATCATAGGATTTGTCTCCATGGCTATTTCATCTTCAATTATTATCGGGCCTGTAGTCCTTTCCCTTGATCCTTATGGAACAGAATTTTCAATGTTAACCGCTTCAGAATCTTGCTTCCTTTCAACACCTTCAACATGAACAGATGACTCAACCAAACTCTGCCTTTTTCTCTCCCCCTCATGATGATCAGGATCGTCCGGATCATCATGCCTTCGTTTTAAAGAGGTGGCTTAAGCGTGACACGTATCTTGTGAGATCGATACCCTTTCGAATAGGGCATCAATGGAACTTTTCAAAGCTTGAGTGTTGGATGTAATTAGCTTGCTAAATTTTGAGAAATTAGCAGCAACTACATATTGCAAGGCCAAAAACTCTGAGGCTCGAACATTTGGGTTATCATCTACAAGTTGTCGAAGAAGCCCAACCAAGTCTGCATCAGCTGCATCTGGATTTTGAGTAGACATCAGCTTTGCATACAACAACGATTTAAGCTCATTCACTGATTGATCTTGCACCCTTGGAGGCTCAGGCACAGGCGGTAATGGCATAGACGGTTGTTCATCAACTATCGACTCCTTTCCTTTCATCATCCTTTTCAAACTTAGAATTTGCGCTTCCATGTGATCTTGAACATCCTTTAGGGAGCCGTCCAGATACTCCCTTGACACAAAGTTGGGTAAACTCACACCTGGGTCACATAGATTGCCAGTTGGAGCAACAGTTAAATAAACTGTTGTGCCTACGTTCTGTGTTGGCGTGATGTTAGCACTGGTAGGACTTCCGACCTGTCCTTGTGGTAAGTCAAAAGACTATACTCTGGTGGTTCCCATAAGTTCACTAAGAACTGCAAGTTCAACAGCAGATGCTCTTGAATCATGTATACCTATGTGTATGGGCTCTATACTCGAGGTGCACAGAATCGATGTCGTAGGCTGGGGCAGAAGCCTATTATTTTCAATATCCACATTCTCCGAATGAGAAGCAGATAGGTTCTGTGCTAAGTCCTCATGAAAAATTGAAACAACTGGTTGTTGAGAATCAGTTGAGTGGCCGAGAGGGGTGTGCAAATGCGTAGCTGGGCTAGCTATGTTTGTTTAAATACCAACATTCAACGAATGAATGTCGATAGTAGATGTGGGTGCCCGGCTAATTGTTTTCGCTGGGATAGGAGCATGTTCTTCATTTTGAGCTCCACTCACACTCTCACCATCTTTTTCTCCTTCCCTGTCACACATCCTCTCAACATTTCCTACTTGAACGCCCTCATCTTCTACTACTAGAATATCCTCCATTAATGTAACATACACTTTCGCAAATACGTCGTAATTATCCCCTTTATACGTGTTTATGTGATCAAAACGTAAAATTTGGAAGCAAACCTGAATGCAATAAACTATATATGAAATAGTCGGAATCATCGTACGAGGCCCCGGGTAAAACAATTGGAAAGAAACGGGTCAAAAGCATCAATATCTACGTTACAGATACATAAAAACTGACTTTTATTGGAAGATATTTTTGAGATATTTCTATTGTAAGTTGTAGATTATGTCTTTACGAATGCGTGAGCGAAAACCACGTCAAAAACGAAGGTCCGAGCGAAAAGTTATGCTATTTTTAGTGATTAGTGGTCAAACCGAGTTTTCAGCCGAGTCAACTCAGTCCCAACTCGTAAAAGTCGGTTATACATGTTATTTACCTTCTTTTTCACCCAAAACAGACTCTCATCTCCAAAACTTACTACCAAGGGTGATTTTTGCTTCATAGGGGTGAATCAAGGTTGTTTCAAGGGGTTTTGCTTTATTTTTATGCCAAATTCATCCTCCAATTAAGGTATAACTATTTCATTGGTTAATCTCTTGATTTGAAGCTAGTTAGAGATGAAATCAATGAAACCTAATCTGAATTATATTAGTAATATGTTGTATTTAGATTGGTTATAGCCTAACTAAGTTGTTATGATGCTTGATTCATGATTTGGAGCTTTCGAAAATGAAGAATATAGGTTGAACTTTGATTTTCTTCATTAATTGCTATTTTGGTGAAATTCTTGAGTATTGATCTTGTAA
>NW_020201767.1:19608-20425 GCF_001531365.2 Cynara cardunculus var. scolymus
GAATCCAAAATATGGATTTTAGCCTATTTAGTTTGTGAATTTGACAGCACCAAATCTATCCGAGATGCTGTTTTGAATGTGCGATAACTTATTAACCGTAGCTCGGATTGCTACGATTCTGGACATTTTAGAAAGCTTATATGTAGATCTAAACCTGTCCTTTAGACACCTTTTAGAAATAAGGCTTCTAGGTTAGTTATAATTGCGTCTAAAAACTGATAAAAAGTTGATTTTGAGCTGTGAATAATAGCGCCTAAAATGAGTTTAAATTAAGTTTGGTTAAGTTTTTGTTGTCGGATCTTTATGAAACTTTGGGTACATATTACAGGTGTTAAATAAGCTCACTTGGTTCTTCCAGAGTGACCGTTGGACGATGTTTAGACGTATACRGACGTAGAGCCTAAGTTGGCTCGATTTTTGAGTATCGAAAAGCACTGTGAGTTTATGGGGTTACTTAACATGCTATTTGCTAGACATGTGTTATCTATTTGCTACTTGCTTCCACACTCATCCATGTTATGTCTCCTTACCAATTTCAAGAGATTATTGGCTATTCCACTCCGTCCTTCCATACATGCTTCTCGGTGGTTACTTTGTGTTTCACCCGGGGAGGCATGCTTAAGCCCATATYWGCTGAGATTACTCGAGTATGGTGCGTATTTGACCGTGTTAGAGTCCGATCATTTTCCCTGCTGTCCGGGATAGCTCGGGTGGGAAGATCATTCCACTGGCCGGGATAGCTCAGGTGGTATCATATCTATGATATATATTGTTGTGCTTTCCACGACCGGGATAGCTCGGTGGCAGTACATATCAA
>NW_020201767.1:20970-26217 GCF_001531365.2 Cynara cardunculus var. scolymus
AATTAGAAACTCGTAAATATTATATCCCGTTTGCTTTCTAAAGGTTTAAAAATATAACTTTTGGTGGTTTGTTTATCATTTATAGAAATGAGGTATTACAAACCTTTTATCATTTATGTAAACCGGGTCTTTCAATTTGGTATCAGAGCGGTGGTTTAAGTGAACTGGATACCAATGACGATATCTGGACTTAAACCTTGTGTCGGTATCATGTAGTAAGTATGTTTTGATTAAACGGGATACGAACTTAGGAGAAACCCTGGTAGGAATTGGGAATTTGTTATAGGATTCTATTTAATGTTATGTATACATCGTAACTTTCAGAAAGATGGCCGACGGTGATGAAGCTAGTCACACCCCATCTAACGACAATGTAAGAGAAAACGCTCCACACCTGGAGATTTATGATGATGAGGCACCGATGTCTCCTTGAAGGGAACATTTGATGCAACGTATGACTTTATTAATTCAGCAAACGTTAGYCCAACAACGACATGACGATAGAAAGTCTGAAGATGATAAAAGTAAAGGTAAGGAGAAAGAAAGGGCTGACACCTCAAAACCCAAAACCGACCGAGTCTCTTTTAAAACCTTTCGTGGTAGCGGTGCTACTGAGTTCTTTGGGAAGATTTTGATCCGTTGGAGGCACTTGAATGGATATTGAATACTGAGAAGGTCTTTCATATCACCCGAGTGCTATGTGATGATAAAGTGAATTATGCCACGGCCATGTTCCAAAGTAGGGCCTTGATATGGTGGAATGCTACTTTTGCAGCTTAAGGTGAAACTGAAAAAAAGGTATGCCTTGGGAGTCTTTCAAAACTCGTTTTAACAAGCATTATTGTCCAATTGATCTACAAAAACGATTGGAGAAGGAGTTTCTTGATCTTAATCAAGGAAAGATGTCAGTGGTGGACTACGAGACCGAGTTCAATCATAAAGCACAGTTTGCCACACGTTTCTTGACTACAGAACAGGAACGTGTAGACCACTTTATAGACGGATTGCGATCTGAGATTCGAGATGTCATCGCCAATCGTGATATTTCAGAGTTTGAGAAAGCGGTGGAATCGGCACGACGGCACGAACACGATTTGACCCGCTCGGATCGTAATCCAGCTCCGCCAGCCAAGCGACCTCAGACTGAAGGTGCGATATCTGCACCAACATAGCAATTTTCAAGGAATTTCAATCCGAGATACGCTCAATCCCAAGCTAGATCGCGACCTCAATCTTGGTCCCAGGCTTATAGCCTTTACTTCAAATGCTCCTCCACCCTGTTCTGTTTGCGGTAAGGCTCATCGGGGCCGATGCAACACTGTTCGCCCTGAAGTTAGATGTCATGGTTGTGGCGAAGTTGGACACGTGAAACCAAACTGCCCGAGGAGGGATATGACATGCTACTCAAGTGGTGCTATAGGCCATCGTCAAAGAGAATGCCCTCGATCTAAACCTGAGAAAAGTAAGGCTTTTGTTCGCCGACCTTCTACTAGTGGTGTTGCTCATCAAAAGGAGGTACCGCGCGTCCAGGCCAGAGCTTTTCAAATCACTGCTGAGGAAGCTCGAGATAAACCGGATGTGGTTATGGGTATATTTCTCGTTAATTCTCATCCCGCTCGTATCTTATTTGATTCTAGTGCTACTAATTCATTCGTTTCTCATACGTTTGCTCGATGTTTAAACTTTGTGCCATATGTGCTTGCTAAATCTTTTTACGTTGACACTGCTGATGGCACATCTATGCTAGCTGATAAAGTTTACAAAGATTGTGTGTTAGCTTTGATATAATTATTGGTATGGATTGGTTGGCTAAGAATCGGGCTGATATTTTGTGTTTTCAATGAATAATCTGTATACCGAACGATGTCGACTATTTATATGTTTACGGTGAAAAGCGTAAAGAGGACGTAAAGTTGATTTCTACGCTTAAAGGTCGAAGACACCTATCTAAAGGTTGTTCTTCCTATTTAGCCTATATTTTTGATGCGTCGAAAGAGGTAAAGAAAATGGTTAGTGACGTATTTCCCGAGGACTTATCCGGTTTACCTCCTGATAGACAAGTTAAATTTTGAATTGACTTAATTCCTAGTGCAACGCCGATTGCTAGGACGCCATATCGTCTGGCTCCGGCTGAAATGAAAGAAATGAAGAATCAACTGTAAGAACTTCTCGATAAAGGTTTTATCCGACCGAGCACTTCTCCTTGGGGTGCTCTAGTACTATTTGTCAAGAATAAAGACGGTTCAATGCGTATGTGCATCGATTACCGTGAGTTAAACAAAGTAACGATCAAGAACAAATATCCACTTCCGCGTATCGATGATTTGTTCGACCAATTGCAAGGTGCGAGTTACTTCTCTAAAATTGATTTACGGTTGGGTTATCATCAACTGAGAGTTCGTGAAGAAGATGAATCAAAAAACGGCTTTCCGTACACGTTATGGCCACTATGAATTTTTAGTTATAACATTCGGTTTAACTAATGCACCTGCAGCGTTCATGGATATGATGAATCGTGTGTGCCGGCCAATGTTGTGCTCGTGTTTATAGACGATATTCTTGTATATTCCAAATCTGAAGCGGATCACGTGAATCATTTGTGTGAAACACTTCGACAAGAGCGTCTATATGCTAAATTTTCGAAATGTGAATTTTGGCTACATCAGGTGCAATTCCTAGGTCATACGATTTCTTGTGACGGTGCGTCGGTTGACCCGTCCAAAGTTGAAGTTGAAGAGTTGGGAGCAACCTAAGAATGCATCTGAGATTCGTAGTTTTCTTGGACTCATGGGTTATTATAGACGATTCATACGAGATTTCTCTAAAATTTCTGTGCCTTTAACTTCGTTGACCCAGAAAGATGTCAAGTTCGAATGGGGTGAAGTTCAAGAGAATGCTTTTCTGGTGTTAAAGCTTTGTTTGTCAAATGCTCCTGTTCTAGCTTTACTAGAAGGTAGTGACGACCTGGTAGTTTACAGCGATGCTTCTAAACTGGGTCTCGGTTGTGTTCTTATGCAGCGAGGCAATGTAATTGCATACGCCTTGAGACAGTTGAAAGATTATGAAAAGAACTATCCAACTCATGATCTTGAGTTGGCAGCGGTCGTTTTTGCACTAAAATTATGGCGTCATTACTTATATGGTACCAAATGTCAACTATTCACAGATCATAAGAGTTTGAAGTATATATTCACTCAACAGACTTTGAACATGAGGCAACAATGAGCTATGGAACTGATTAAAGACTATGAATGTGAAATTCTCTATCATCCATGTAAAGCTAATGTTGTTGCATATGCTTTAAGCCGGAAGACTTATGCAAACTCCATGTGTTATGCTATTACACATACGTCCGTGACATCCACACTAGTTGACAACATACGGAAATGGCAAGTAGAGGCTTTGAAGCCTGATCGTGTGAAACAAGAGCGTATAGTTGGTTATGTTTCGTATCTGACAGATGATAGTCGAGGACTTAAAGTCTTCAGGAATGTGTTTGGATTCCAAAACTCGGTGGTATTCGGGAATTGGTATTATCTTAAGCACATAAGTCGCGGATGTCCGTGCATCCGGGCAGTACAAAGATGTATTACGATTTGAGATATGAATATTGGTGGCCGGGAATGAAGCGTGATATCGGCCGATATGTGGAACAATGTGTTACGTGTTCGCAGGTTAAAGCTGAACACCAAAAACCTTATGGTAGACTTCAACCTCTCGATATACCGGTGTGGAAATGGGAGGAACTTACAATGGATTTCGTTACAAAGCTACCGAAGACGTCTTGTCTGCACAACAGCATCTGGGTTGTCGTGAAACGTTTAACCAAAAGTGCTCACTTACTGCCTGTTCGAGAGTCGTAGTCTATGGATAAATGGGCACAAATTTATATCGACGAGATTATTGCATGACATGGTGTTCCTCTGAAGGTAATTTCTGATCGAGATTCACGATTTACTTCAAAATTTTGGCCCACTTTACAATGAGAACTAGGGACACGCGTGGCATTGAGCACAACCTATCATCCCCAAACTGATGGCCAGTCCGAACGCATGATACAGACGTTAGAAGATATGTTGCATGCGTGTATCCTTGAGTTTGGTGGTAGTTGGGATATGCATCTACCATTGGTTGAATTTGCATACAACAACAGTTATGACTCGACTATCTGTATGACGCCTTTTGATGCTTTATATGGTCGTAAATGTCGAACTCCACTGTGTTGGCATGAGACGGGTGAGAAAGTGCTTGCTGGACCCGAAATGATTCAAATTACGCATGATAAGATTCAAGTTATTCTAGAAAGGATGAAAGCCGCTCAGGACAGACAGAAGTCATACGCCGATAATCGTCGACGACCAATTGAATTCACCGTGGGCGACATGGTTATGTTGAAGGTTTCCCCTTGGAAGGGTATTCTATGATTTCGTAAGCAAGGTAAGCTTAGTCCACGTTTCATTGGACCATTCAAAATCATTGAACGTATTGGCAAACAAGCATATCGACTTGAACTTCCAGAAGAGCTGTCTGGTATTCACGATGTATTTCATGTTGGATATCTTCGAAAGTGTTTGGGTAAGTATGATGAAACAATTCCCTTAGCTGAGGTGAATATTGACGAACGACTGAGATATATCGAGGAACCAGAAGAAATTCTAAACGAAAGAACGGCAAATCTTCGAAACAAGACAATCAATTTGGTATTAGTGAAATGGAAGCATCATCGTGGTCCGAGTTGCACGTGGTAGAACAAAGAACAAATGCTTGCCAAATATCCCGAGCTATTCGAGAAATGAAGATACCGAGGACAGAATCATCAAAAGGATGAGGTAATTGTAACATACACTTTCGCAAATACGTTGCAATTATCCCCTTTATACGTGTTTATGTGATCAAAATATAAAATTTGGACGCAAACCCGAATGCGATGTAGTATATATGAAATAGTCGGAATCATCGTACGAGGCCCGGGGTAAAACAATTGGAGAGAAACGGGTCAAAAACATCAATATCTACGTTACAGATACATAAAAACTGACTTTTATTGGAATATATTTTTGAGATATTTCTATTGTAAGTTGTAGATTATCTCTTTACAAACGCGTGAGCGAAAACCACGTCAAAAACGGAGGTCCGAGCGAAAAATTATGCGATTTTTAGTGATTAGTGGTCAAACCGAGTTTTCAGCCGAGTCAACTCAGTCCCAACTCGTAAAAGTCGGTTATACATGTTATTTACCTTCTTTTT
>NW_020201767.1:27977-35031 GCF_001531365.2 Cynara cardunculus var. scolymus
GCTTTCTAAAGGTTTAAAAATATAACTTTTGGTGGTTTGTTTATCATTTATAGAAATGAGGTATTACAAACCTTTTATCATTTATGTAAACCGGGTCTTTCAATTTGGTATCAGAGCGGTGGTTTAAGTGAACTGGATACCAATGACGATATCTGGACTTAAACCTTGTGTCGGTATCATGTAGTAAGTATGTTTTGATTAAACGGGATACGAACTTAGGAGAAACCCTGGTAGGAATTGGGAATTTGTTATAGGATTCTATTTAATGTTATGTATACATCGTAACTTTCAGAAAGATGGCCGACGGTGATGAAGCTAGTCACACCCCATCTAACGACAATGTAAGAGAAAACGCTCCACACCTGGAGATTTATGATGATGAGGCACCGATGTCTCCTTGAAGGGAACATTTGATGCAACGTATGACTTTATTAATTCAGCAAACGTTAGCCCAACAACGACATGACGATAGAATGTCTAAAGATGATAAAAGTAAAGGTAAGGAGAAAGAAAGGGCTGACACCTCAAAACCCAAAACCGACCGAGTCTCTTTTAAAACCTTTCGTGGTAGCGGTGCTACTGAGTTCTCTGGGAAGGTTGATCCGTTGGAGGTACTTGAATTGATATTGAATACTGAGAAGGTCTTTCGTATCACCCGAGTGCTATGTGATGATAAAGTGAATTATGCCACGACCATGTTCCAAAGTAGGGCCTTGATATGGTGGAATACTACTTTTGCAGCTTTAAGTGAAACTGAAAAAGAAGGTATGCCTTGGGAGTCTTTCAAAACTCGTTTTAACAAGCAGTATTGTCCAATTGATCTACAAAAACGATTGGAGAAGGAGTTTCTTGATCTTAATCAAGGAAAGATGTCAGTGGTGGACTACGAGACCGAGTTCAATCATAAAGCATAGTTTGGCACACGTTTCTTGACTACAGAACAGGAACATGTAGACCACTTTATAGACGGATTGCGATCAGTGATTCGAGATGTCGTCGCCAATCGTGATATTATATCTCGTTTGCTTTCTAAATGTTTAAAAATATAACTTTTGGTGGTTTGTTTATCATTTATAGAAATGAGGTATTACAAACCTTTTATCATTTATGTAAACCGGGTCTTTCAATTAAACGATCGAAATCATCGTATGTATCACCAAATTCTTCATCAACATTGAAAGATAACGACTGTAGACTTGGGAAAGACTGTTGACCTTCTATTTCGGAAAATATATCTTCAATGTTGTCAATCACTACTCCCACTTCAATATTCTGTAAAGCCACTAGATGAGCAGTATTGTCAGCACCATCATCATTATCATCATCAATATTAAGATCACCCTGAGTTGACTCATTATCATATGTAGTATCTTCCGAGCTTGAAGAAGCTGTGGAAGTACTATCAGTTAAAGTACTGTGCTGATCAGAGGCTCCCCGCTCCAGATTACTCCTCTGATTTACATTTTCCTTCTGCTCACAACCCTGTTCAGGTAACCCGTGTTCCTGAACGCTCTCAGCTATAACTAGACCTTCTCCCTCAGCTAAGGCACGGGTTGATCCTGGGGTAAGTTCAACCAGTTCTGGTTGAGCTATAGGATCTATCAGTCTCCTATAATCTATAACGCATTGAGCCCTCTAATCAGCGAAGGCAAACAACTCTGGTGGAATTTTCATTATTGAATCCAAGTCTTCAACTTCCGTGTGTTGAAGAATACGTGTCATGACGAACGATGACCCCACTGTCTGCCATGGCCGGGATGTCATCATTGGCGTTCATCATGGCTTTAATGATCAGTTGTAAAAATCTCTGAAACGACACAAACTTCCTCGCTTTTGATGGTTGGCGTTGACCAGCTCGACTAGTTCATTCCAAATTATCAGTGCATAATCATATATGCGCATGTATACAATCCCGTGGAAGAACTTGAGAAATGAACTGCTGCATGTATCAATTTTGGCAGTCTTGGATGTCAGGCATCGGTTGAGGATCGAAAAGAGTAGATGCCATATTGACAGAAGAAATCGTCTTTTGAACTGAGATGAATTAGTTAACTCTTGCGAGTATCCTAATCTCTTGATATCTCTGCAAAGCTCGTCATCAGTGACTAAAAAAATTTAAAACTAAAAAGAAAAAAAAAAAACTTAACTAAAAAAAATCAAACTAAAAACTAAACTTAACTAAAAAAAATCTAAACTAAAAAAATACCTAAAAAATAATATCTAAAAAAATTAACTAAAACATAATATTAAAAAAATTAACCTAAAAAATTTACTGTAAAAAAATTCTAAAAAAAAAATTAAAATTACTAACTTAAAAAAATTAAACTAACTAAAAAAAAGGAAAAAAATTCACCCGGATTACAAATCCGGTCAAAAAGAAAGAAAAAAAAATACTAACACACCTAAACCGGACAAACACATCGGTTGAGGTTGATCGGATTAAAATCCGGTCACCTTCTGTTAGGATTGAAAATCAGTATAAAATTATATTCGTATTGAAAGTTAATTATGTCTATAATTGTATAAAAGTCATCGTGTTTGACTTTTCATATGATAGTTTGACTTTGACTTTGTCTAGTTATTTGACCCTATATAAAGGATGAGTTGCTTGAATTTTAGAGTATGAGCTTTATTGTAAAATCAGTTTTTACGTAATAAAGGTTTGACCATATTTGGATTGTTGACTTTCTCTCTCAACTATCATAATGTTCTTAGAAGAATAATTCAAATCTGCCATTGTTGAAGAGCTCTCAAGAAGATTGATTAAAGTCGGACTATCACCTTCTCTAGTGAGAAATCCGATCAAAAGTCAAAACTTAAACCGACTAAAAAACAAACTAAATCTAAATCTAAAACGAACAAAATCAAAAGACCTAACCTCAAACGATGAACAAAACAAAAAACTAAACTCGATTAAGGTCTGAACGGTTTACTAAGAATCAATTTTTTATTCATTTACAGATTCAACATAAAGTCCAAATATGATTATTGTTCATTTAATGATTCGATTACTTATTAAGTCCATGAACACAGTCCAAAAGTACGATCGATTCCAAATGAAAACAAGTATAAACCTTAGATTTAAGATGAAGTGAAGAAATCGATTGGAGTCTGTGAAGAACACGAGCGATTTAACAAACGGAGACGACAATGAATAGTGTTGAGTGATGAAAGTGAAAGTAAAAAGTGAAAGGTAAAAATCAAGCGAGTATTTATAGAAAAGACAAAAACCCTTCAACTTCTAATCCGCTCAAAGGTTGTCCGGATTAAGATAAATCAGACAAAAGGTTGTCCAATTTAGAATACGCTCACACAACCAAGTCATAAGTCGGACAATAAACCGCAAAAGACACAAGCGATTTAGACAAACATTGCTCAAGGAACAATCGATTTAAAAGGAAATCGCTCAAAGGATAAGCGATTTAGACATGAATCACTCAAAGGACGGCGATTTACACTTAGTCGCACATAAGAACAACAAGCGATTTACTAAACCGGACACTAAGATCAAGCGATTTACTAAATTGCACAACTCCTTAGTGTCACACCCCGCTAAAGCGGAAACACGAGATGTAACAGGCAAGCGAGCCATAGCAACAATTTATAAATAACAACATACCAAGTTGTTCAAAAACAAAACAAGTTCATCAACATAACTAAATCAGAATTTAGACAACGTTCCCAAAATACAACAAATTCTGACTTAATCGATCCTGACTCGAGTATGCTCCCAAAAATCCAAAAAACTTTACTTAGATCCTGAAAAGCATGGAAATAAAACAGGGTCAACTACAAAGAGTTGGTGAGTTCACGGGTTTTCATATGCATAAAACGTTTCAATGCATAAACCAAATAATAGCAAACTTATGCGAATTCTTTGCACTTAATAAATGTAAATCTCTCACGATGTAAAACTTGAGACGCTACTAGGCCTTACCTAACCAACTTGCCCCATTAATTTTCGAACAACCAGAAGTAGCCCGTTCACTACTTATGTCCCACAGTAGGATAGAGTACTAATTCAGCGGTGGTCCAAATTCCACATGATTAGACTAGAAAACGTAGGTAATTGTGCACCCCTTTCTAGGTGGAATTGTCAACACAATAGCGGCTATCCACAATACCACGACCCGGGGATGTACCTGAGTCAACAAGTAGTGTTTACGGACGGGAACTTTTATTTGTAAACATATACTCCCAAGCACATCAATTTAGCATTTATTCTAAGTGCAATAACAGTTATCAAAACGAAACATAATAAACCCGACTAAGCAGTTCCTTAGTCCAGAGGTTTCAACAGAGCTTGACTAAGCAGTTCCTTAGTCCAAAAAGTTTTGAGCAAAGCATCGACTAAACAGTTCTTTAGTCTCAAAATTTCATATAACATAAACATTCAAAGTTTGTTCAATCTCATGCTTTTCCCCCATAAAATATACAAAAGCAGTAAAAGTGGGGCCGTAAGAACTCACAAGTTTGATGAATATACGAAGGTTTCCTTTAGAAGCTTTCTAGGCTCGCTCGAACTTCCTGACAAACCAAACCAGCGCTACATTACTTAACGGTTTCCTTGCCTAAGGTAGAGCAAAGTTGTTTTCAACGTAAAGCCATCAAGTATTTTTATAAAATAAAGACAATATTTTTTTTTATTAAAAAAAACTTTCCAAAATCCTATTAATGACATCATTTTAAGTCATCCCAAAACAATGATGACAGCCGCCAATTACCAAAATCAAGATATTTTGAGTAGGTTTAAAACTCTTTCCAAGAACTCTACAACCTTGAGCCACAGGCCTCCAACACCGATTGCATGCACCAAGAATTGTAGCAATGATGGGGAAGGGTTTCAAGCTCAACATTTTCAAGAATTTAAATTTTAACACAAAATCATCCATCTTCGACAACTCCAGAAAACAAATAAATTCTGATTCCAATGAGTTTTCAAGATAATAAATTCGATTAAAGTTGCATGCAAGACCTGTCATCCGAAAATATGATCAGTCCTCACATGCAATGATTGATTCTTTCTTTCATAGAGATTAAAGAACTTGGGTCATAGATCATCATCCCAATGAAGACACATGCAGGTCTTTGATGAATAATCTCTCCTCTTTAAATCCCATAAATTACTTAAAGAATCGAGAAGGGAGAARGATGAAAACTTTCGGACTTCAATGAAAATAGGACAGCTCTAAAACATACCTTTTCTTGACAGAAAAACTCGTACAAGCTCTTAAGGACAGCAAAACRTTAAGTTTYGCAAGATGATTGGAACCGGCTGGAAGGTGATGGCGTTAGAGAGAAAACAGAAGGCTGGAAATTTGGAGAATGAAGATTTTCCAAAAGAAGAAGGGTATTTATATGGGGCTTTTTGAGAAGAAATGGGCTGGCTCCTAAGGCCCAAGCCCAAGATATTAATTTTTTCTAAATGCTAGAACTCCACTATTTTAAACAAACAAAACAATTTGGCAAAAGATTTTAAAGAAAAACTCCACTCTTTAATTTAATTGGCAACTAAATATATAAAAAGAATGGAACTTTGGAATTTTTTTAAAGAGGACGGAACTTAAAAATATCAACTTTATTTTACGTGGAATACTTCAAGACTATTTGGCATTGCATAAACTAACTTTGTTAGCTACCCGCCGAGACGTGATCTAACGAACTAATGTTGGGAATTAAGCAAGATGATCTCTAATCATCGAAGCTAAATCCTAGAAAGACTGAGTTTTCAAATAAAGATCCTGAAATAAGGTACTAACCTGAAATCCCAAAATGCAGGATTGTCACACTTAGAATCATATCTAATCTTATCCGGATAAGAGTTTATCGAATAGCCTTTTGTCCGGATTAGCCTAAATTGGACACTGTTTTGTCCGGATATAAAATAAATCGGACAAAATGTTTTCCAGATTGGTCCAAATCGTTCAAACACTTATTATTTTAAACACTAAATCTTTCAAAAATTAGATATATGTATGATAAACTGTAAGAAAAAATTTAAACTCTTAGTACATATAGATATTTTTACTCCCCCTCAAAATATGAATAAGTTAAAATATAGAGAAAATTCCACACTCCCCCTCAAATATAGATTTCAACGATCAAAGAATTTAAAATCATATAAAAAATGAAATACCGATTTGTATTAAAAAATATAGATATTTTGAAAAAAGGAATTTCAATTAAACATAGTTCAATAAATTGAACTGTTTTTAAGAAAAAAATCTAATTTTCAAATTTAGCATGCCTAACTTAGATACGAGAAAGCTGAAGTGTTTTTCATCTAAAGTTTTCGTAAATAAGTCGGTTAATTGAAATTATGTATTTAGAAAATACAATTCGATAGTTCCTTTTTCTACATGATCTTTAATAAAGTGATACCGGATATCTATATGTTTGGTCTTAGTGTGTTGAACAGGATTACATGATATTGCAATTGCACTCTTCGAATCACAATAAATGGGAATTTTATTAAAATAAAAACCGTAGTCTCTGAGCTGTGTCTATATCCATAATACATGATAACAACAGCTAGCAGCAGCTACATATTTTGCTTCAGTGGTAGAGATGGATACACAGTTTTGTTTCTTGGAAGCGCAGCTTACAAGTTTATCTCCCAAAAATTGTAGATGCCCCGAGGTACTCTTCCTGTCCAACATACAACCTGCGTAATCTGCATCTGAGTATGCTGTTAGTTCAAAGTTAGTACCCTTGGGATACCAGAGTCCAAGATTAGCAGTGCCTTTCAGATAACAAAAAATGCTCTTAACGACACTTAAATGGGACTCCTTTGGATTAGCCTGATATCTGGCACAAAGATGTGTTGAAAACATAATATCCGGTCTACAAGACGTTAAATACATCAAAGAACAATCATGCCTCTGTATGTTTTCTGATATACAGCTTTTCCAGATGGATCAGCATGTAGTTTTGTACCATGAGTCTGTGACAACTCTGCATTGTGGGATTTCAGGTTAGTACTTTATTTCGGGATCCTGATTGAAAACTAAGTCTTTTTAGGATTTAGCCTCGATGACCAGAGATCGTCTTGTTT
>NW_020201767.1:35464-36913 GCF_001531365.2 Cynara cardunculus var. scolymus
CTTCTTGGGCTTGGACCCTTAGAGTCAGCCCATTTCTTCTCTTGAAGCCCCATATAAATACCCCATTCTCTTTTGAAAATTCTTCATTCTTCAAAAGTTTCAGCCATTTCGTTTCTCTCACTCTATCATTCATCACCTTCCAACCGATTCCATCTCCTTGCAAAACTCGAAGATTTCTGCTACTCTTGAGATTTGTTCGTATCATTCGACCAAGAAAAAGTATGTTTTAAAAAGCTGTTTAATCTTTTTAGTTGTTCGAAACTTGTTATCCTTTTCCCTACTCGATTCTTTGAGTAAGATTTATAGGATTTAAAGAGGAGAGATTATTCATCAAAGACCTGCATGTGTCTTCGATGGGATGATAATCTATGACCCAAGATTCTTTAATCCCTAGGAAAGAAGAGAGTTCTTGCRTGTGAGGTCCGATCATATTCTTGGATGATTGAATCTTGCATGCATCTTTAAATAGGATTTTTCCGTCATGTTAGCTTGCTGGAATCAAAACTTTTATTTGTTTCGTTTCCTTTTCTGGAATTTATTTAGAAATATTGATTTTGTGTTAATAATTTAAGTTCTGAAATTGTTGAGCTCGAGACCCTCCCCACCAATGCTGCCGTTCTTAGGCATGCAACCGGTTTAGGGAGGCGTGTGACTCAAGGTTGTAGATTATTCTTGAAAAGAGTGTTAAACCCACTCAAAATYTCTTGATTTTGACAGTTGACGGCTGTCATCATTGTTTTGGGATGACTTTTAATGATGTCATTATTTGGATTTTGGAAGGTTTCTTTTTAATAAATAATTAAAATCGGCTTTATTTTATAAAAACACTTGATGGCTTTGAATTTAAAACAACTTGAGTCTACCTTAGGCAGGAAACCATTAAGTTAACATAGCGCTGGTTGGTCTGTCAGGAAGTTCGAGCAAGCATAGCAAGTCCCTAGAGGAAACACACGGATATTCGTCAAACTTGTGAGTTCTCACGGCCCCACTTTTAATGCTTTTTATATGTTTTATGGGGGGAAAGCATGAGATTAAGCAAACTTTGCATGTTGAAGTTTTATGATACTTGTGACTAAAGAACTGTTTAGTCGATGTTTTGCACAAAACCGTTGGGCTAAGGAACTGTTTAGTCAAGTTTTACTTGGAACCTCTTGGGCTAAGGAACTGCTTAGTCGGGTTCTGTTACAACCTCTTGGGCTAAGGAACTGCTTAGTCGGGTTGCTATATTTTGTTTGATAACTATTATTGCACTTAGAATATATGTTAAATTGATATGCTTGAGAGTATATGTTTCCAAATGAAAGTCCCCATCCGTAAACGCTACTTGTTAACTCGGGTACATTCCCGGGCCGTGGTATTGTGGATAGCTGCTATTGTGTTGACAGTCCCACCCAGAAAGGGGTGCACAATTACCTACGTTTTCTAGTCTAATCATGTGGAATTTGGACC
>NW_020201767.1:37034-40841 GCF_001531365.2 Cynara cardunculus var. scolymus
TGAAAACCCGTGAACTCACCAACTCTTTGTAGTTGACCTCGTTTTTATTTCCATGCTTTTCAGGTTCTAAGTAAGTTGTTTGGATTTTTTTGGGAGCACACTTGGGCCAAGATCGATTAAGTCAAGATTTTGATGAATTTGTGAACGTTGTGTAATTTCATTTTCTCCGTTATGTCGATGAATGGTTTTTATTTTGAACAATTTGAAATAGTGCTATTTATAGATGTTGCTAAGACTCGCTTGCCTGTTTGCATCTCATCTCACCCATCATACTCATTTTAAAATGAGAAACCATTAAGGCAGAATAGTTTTTGCAGTATTTTGGGTTCGTATATCCAAATATTATATCATCTACATAAATTTGTATCAAAATAATATTTGACTTCTTTTTTTTAATAAAGAGGGTTGTGTCAATGTTACCTTTCGAGAAACCTGATTTTACCAGAAATTCTGATAATATATCATACCAGGTTTTCGGCGCTTGTTTAAGACCGTGTAAAGCTCTGTCAAGGATATATACATGATCCGGATTTGACTGATACACAAAACCCTCTGGTTGAGCAACATAAACTTCTTCCTTGAGAAGACCATAAAGGAATGTTGTCTTGACGTCCATCTGGTACACAGTGAAATTCTTGTGTGCAGCGTACACCAAAAACAACCTTATAGCTTCAATCCGTGCTACCAGGGTAAATGTTTCATCGTAGTCAACACCTTCTTGCCGATTGTATCCTTTTGCGACGAGCCAGACCTTATTTCTGACAACAACACCATCTTCATCCTTTTTATTCTTGAAAACCTACTTTGTACCGTTAACCGTTTTATTATTGGGACGCGGAACCAATCTCCAAACCTTTACTGCTTCAAACTGATTCAGTTCCTCTTGCATCGGGATTATCCAGTCCGGATCTACTAAGGATTCAAACACCTTAGTTGGTTCAATAATACTCTGGAAAGTGGAATAAAGACACTCATTAGCGGTAGCAGACCGAGTACGAATAGATGCAGATGGATCACCAATAATTTGGTGTATTGGATGATTCCTGGTCCATTTTTTGCTATGAGGTAGGGGAATATAAAAACATTGATCTGAATTTTGATCAGTGTAAGTATTGGGGGAATTAATTGGAACAGGTTCAGGTTAAGGTTCAATGTTTGGAACTAGAGTAGACTGAATATCTGACTGAGGTAAGGTATTTTCATCTTGAACGACCGACACCTCTGGCAAGTCAGTATTTACACCCTCTTCACGCTCAACTGGATAGTCAGAAGTTTCAATCTGAATTTCCTCATCAACCTCCTCTGTTTCTTCTTCAGTTTCAGTCACTGGAACATCAGTAGATGGACCAGATAACTGTTGCTCAGTTGAATATTCCTGGACAAATCATTGGACTTATTAAATTTATTATCGAAGTATTCATCATAAAAATTCTCAAATAAGGAATCTAAATCAGAAAGATCAGAATTCGAAGATTCAATTTCATCTGCTTTCGGCGAAGTATTAATTATCAGCCCGGGTCCTGAACCGTTTTGTTCAGAAGCCACATCAATTAATTCATCGAATGAAAAGTTGACGCTCTCATTGATGATTTTCGTCCTTTTATTGTATACTCTGTATGCAGCAGTCATTTTTGAGTAGCCTATGAATACAGCTTCATCAGCCTTCGCAACGAACTTACCTCTGTCCTCTTTGTCATTTAAGATAAAACACCTGCAACCAAGCACTCGAAAGAATTTGATATTAGGTATTCTTTTATTTATAATTTCATAAGGAGTTTTACCAAATCTTTTATGTAGAAGAGATCGGTTCTAGGTAAAACATGCAGTTGCCACTACTTCATCCCAAAGGAATAATGGAAGCTTAGAGCAAGTGAGGAGTGTACGCGTCGCTTTCTTCAATGTTCTATTTTTCCGTTCAACTACACCATTCTGTGGCGGTGTCCGGACTGCTAAGAAGGTATGTGTGATACCAATGGATTCTAGGAATGAGCCGAGAATATTGTTCTTGAATTCAGCTCCATTATCAGTTCTGATTTTCTAAACTGTCAGTTGTAGATTAGTTTGAACAGTCTTCAAGAATGAAGTAATTGTCTCAGCTGCTTCGTCTTTTGACCTCGGAAAATGAACCCATGTATATCTGGAGTAGTCATCGACAATGACTAGCATATACTTCTTTCCATTTATGCTTTGGACTCTCATAGGACCACAAAGATCCATATGGAGTAGATGAAGAGGACGTTCCGTATTGAACTCTGTTTTCGACTTATGTGAAGCTTTCTTCAGCTTACTCATTTCACATGCACTACACACATGGTCTTTATGAAACTTTAAGTCCGGGATTCCTTTAACCAAGTTGTCACAAACCAACTTGTTCAGATATTTAAAATTCAGAAGAGAAACACGTCGATGCCACAACAGATTTTGCTTCAATGATGTTGTTAGCTCTCATATTTCATTTAATGTAAAAGTATGAAAAAGTATTACTGCAAGTGTTGACAGAAGGGTTCTACCACAGAAGACCACAGAGGATCAACAACAGAAGATGATCGTTCGTACAAGTCAAGATTGACAGAACCTTCAAAGAGGTTCTGGAAAATGATCCTTTGGCATCAAAAGTGTACAAGTCAAGTATGACAGAACCTCTGTTGTCTCTCACAGAGGTTCTGGAAACTGATTCTCTGTAATCAAGCGCTTACATGTCATATCTAGCAGAAAGGTATATCCAAGAATACTGGCAATCTTGTGCCGTAACCGAATCTCAAAGAGGAATTGTTGGAGATTTTTATGCCTCTGCCGCATAGGAATTTATTACTGTTCGTATTTCAAGATCCATGTGGGGACGAGATAGTGGCATTTTTTAAATTTCTAGGGTACAACAAGGCAATCCAGTACCCATCACAATATCATTGTCAATACCTACCACCAATGTGGAATACACTATTCACATTGGTCAACAGATCGCTGACAGGTAAGATTGGGAGCCTCGACATGTGCTCAACGAACGTTCTTAAAATCGTTAATGGCATCTTCTTCGACCTATCTCTGGACTACTCCTTGATACTCTACACAGAGTTCAAGGTTGTTGTGGCCAAGAAATGTCAAGAGGTGGCCAAAGGGAGACAATTGCCATCTCTGCTATTTCCACGGTTCTTGGGTCTTCTCCTAAGACCTGCTATCGACGACAACAATATTGATGTGGTTCGTCTACCTGCTCACAAGGTGAACGAGCTCACTCAATACCGGCCTACAGTTAACAAAGACGGATATGCAGCAGAGAGGCCAATCACAAAGAAGCTCATGGGTTATATGAAGACAAAATAGATCATAAGAGCGTACAGACGTACACGCGATGTAACACCCCGTCCCACGTGGTCAAAGACGGGAGATGCCACAAGTGGTTTTAAAAAAAACATTGCATTATATAAAACAGAGCAGCTAATAAAATTTACCAAAAGATAATTACATAACCACAGACGGAGATAACGTGTCTCAAAATATGGTCCCAAAATACCAGTATATCTACATTAGTCATCAAAAGTTTAACAAAAGTATGACTTAATGAGTTATCTTCAATATTGTCATCTCCGTAGCTCTCATCCCAAAATCCCTGCTAAGTCATGTACCTGCTGAGGACAAGAAAATCTCAGCTGAGCTTAATGCTCAGTGAACGGATAATAATATAACTAAACAATGAATATCAGATAACAAGTTCGAAAACAATTTATAACGCCAAGTGATAATCCAAAAGAAAGTCAAAATGCCCCAAAAGCATGTCAAGGGTCCGAAGACCAAACCGCATCACGAGGA
>NW_020201767.1:41186-46713 GCF_001531365.2 Cynara cardunculus var. scolymus
GATCAAAATGATCCATATTCCAAATAAAAATGTACATCATATTTCGAAAGGAAACAAAAGCTCAATAGCAATTGATGAGCACAATGAGAATTTGGAACCAATATATTCGGATTAGGAAGCCTTACGCAAATGGCTGTCCTCGTGTCAAGTGAGATATGAAATTTGTACCTTAACCGAATTTGAAAATTAACGCACGATCAAACGAAAATTCACGATCAAGTTTGATTTGTCCGCGTGCCTAAAGAATGCATAAACGGGTTACTATTTACAAAGCATAAAAACTGTAATATAACTATTCTAATAAAATTACTAGGTCTTAATGTACTTAAACAACATAGACTTCAAGAAAGACAGTCGGATACGAATTGAAAACTCAAACGTAAAACTTAGCCTTATTCTCTTTCGATCCAACCGCTTCCGACCCTCTTATTTCTAAGCATTTTTATCTTACTTAGAGACCAATCCAGATTATATTGTCTAAATGAAAGTTGTAGGTTGGTATTATACGAGTCTGTTTCTTTTGAAATCATCTCATTTGGATCATCCATCTATTTTATATGAATTTTACAAAACTGCAAATTTATCCCGAATACAGTGTAAACATCCCCAAAAACACACTGTTTTGAGCCACCTAGAGTCATAACTAGATTTTCGACTCTCATAAAAGTTGTAGTATGCAGTAAGATCTTTCTGATTACAAAATACGAGCTTATTCCGATATACGGTTTGTGAGTTATACACTACCAAAGTACAGAAGTTGCATTGCCGGTAAAATTCGATTCCGTAATTCCCGACTAACTTTTATGATCCAACTTTCATGATTCACTACATTTACATGTTATAAACATATTTCAACATACTAAACAGTAAAACAAGTCTAATGGTCATTAACCTAAGCTTAATCATGCATTTTTACACTTTTCGACATTTAACCGAACAATTGGTGTACGGTTAAACATATACCCACAATCTAACCATATTGAAACTATAATATACCCTTTTCATTTCTACATCAATTTAACCAGTCCTAGCATTCTAAGCATCAAATATATCATAATTTTGACAATATCAATCTGTAAACTTAGACATAAACAAAGTTTATAAACCGGTCTTAAGAACCCTAACATAAACACCATAATAAAACTGAATGAAATTTATACCTTTAAGAAAGGTTCGTAGAGTGGATTCCGAATATATAATTGTTCCCTCGATCCCTTTAGTAACTTGACGTAAAATTTAGAGAGAAGACAATAGATTTTTAGAGAGAGAATCGAGAAATACAGAGAATGAGACGGCATGGCGGTTCATTGACCGCCTTCTCATGCATCATATATATAATTTTTTTTTCTTTTTTTTAATTAATTTTTTATATATATATAAAGTTTAATCATTTGGCGGTTTTGACCCTTCAAGTCTAGATTCTTAACTTTATGTCAATATAGGTATAAACTCAACTTTTGTCACAAAACTAGTCTGAGGTACAAGTTGGTTAAACATAAGATACAAATATGTTATGCATAATTCTACCAAAAATTCATTTAACCCAATTTGTACAAGTTAACGAAACACGGATATTATAATCCTCCCCTTCTAAAAAGAATATTTCGTCCTCGAAATTTAGATAGGGTTAGAGGATTTACATGACTCGAAAAGATAAGAGTACTCCTTCCACATAGATTCCTCAGTTTCCCATGTGGCTTCTCGCTCAGAATGATTTCTCCATAACACTTTAACGAACGGTATTGACCTTCGTCGCATTTGTCTCTCTTCTCGATTAATCATTGTCTCGGGTTCTTCAGTATAAGAGAGATCTTTTTCAACTTTGTCCAATGGATAATCAATCACATGGAGAGGGTGATAATGATATCTGCAGAGCGACAAGATATGGAAAACGTTATGGATATGTGAAAGTTGATGAGGTAATGCTAGGCGATACGCCATCTCTCCAACCCGTTCAAGTATTTCGAAGGGACTGATATATCTTGGACTAAGTTTACCTTTAATTCCAAATCTACGAATACCTCGTAACGGTGAAACTTTTAGGATAACGTGATCACCCGTTTGGAACTCTAAATGCTTTCGATACTTGTCAATGTAACTTTTCTGCCGAGATTGAGCCTCTTTCATTTTCTGTTTTGCGATCTCGACTTGTTTAGTAGTAATCCGTACAAGTTCGGGTCCTTCAATAGCCCGTTCCCCTACTTCATTCCAACAGATCGGTGTTCTACATTTCCGACCATATAAAGCTTCGTATGGGGCCATGCCAATACTAGCTTGCCAACTATTGTTATACGCGAACTCCACAAGATATAGGGACTCGTCCCAACCACCAGACCACTCAAGAGCACAAGCCCGTAACATATCTTCTAATGTTTGAATAGTTCGTTTAGTCTAACCAACTATTTGTGGATGAAAAGTTGAACTCATGGTCAATCGCTTACCCCAAGCCTTGTGAAGACTTTTCCAGAATCGAGAAGTGAGTCGCGGATCTTGGTCCAATGTGATAGAAACTGGTGTGCCATGCAACCTCACGATTTCCCGCTGGAATAGATTGGACAGTTTACTAACAGGGTACATCTCCTGTATGGGTAGGAAATGAGCCGATTTTGTCAAACGGTCAACTATTACCCATATAGCATCATGTCGTCTCTGATTTTTCAGCAATCCTGTCACAAAATCCATAGAGATATGTTCCCATTTCTAAACTGGAATCTCTAATGGTTGTAAAAATCCGCTAGCCCGTTGATGTTCAATCTTCACTTTCTAGCAAGTAAGACATTTCGCCACGTATTCTGCTATATCTTGTTTCATACCGTTCCACCAAAAGTATTGTTTTAGATCTCGACACATCTTAGTGGATCCGGGATGAATTGAGAACAACGAATTATGAGCTTCACTCATAACTGCTTCTTTGAGTTCAGGATTGTTGGGTACACAAAGTCGATTAGAGAACCAGATAATACCTTTATCATCAACTCGAAAATTAGACTGTGAATCATCTTTAGCCTTTTGTAAGATAGCCCAAAGTTCTTCATCATCTTGTTGAGCCTCTTTCATTCGAGACACAAGAGTTGGTTCAACCGTGAGACTAGCCAAAAGTTCATTTGCACCACGATAACACAAAGTGATACCCATACGTTCTAGATCTGAAGCAATATGGGACTGAACGGTTAAAGACGATACATTACCAATGCTTTTACGGCTAAGGGCATCGGCGACTACATTGGCTCTGCATGGATGATATTGAATTTGGACGTCGTAGTCCTTAAGAAGTTCGAGCCATCGTCGTTGACGCATATTCAACTCTTTTTGCGTGAAGATGTACTTTAAACTTTCGTGATCAGTAAAGATATCACAAGTCTCTCTGTACAGATAGTGACACCATATTTTGAGTGCAAAAATGATTGCTACCAACTCTAGATCATGAGTAGGGTAGTTTACTTCATAAGGTTTGAGTTGGCGAGAGGCATACGCAATCACTTTGCCGTGTTGCATTAGAACACAACCAAGACCACTTTTAGAAACATTATTATAAACCTGAAAACCTCCCGATCCAGATGGTAATGAAAGAACAAGCGTTGTAATCAATCTCTTTCTCAGTTCTTCAAAACTCTTTTCATGTTCTTCACCCCAAACAAATTTAAATTATTTTCGAAGATGTTTAGTCATAGAGAGTGCGATCCAGGAAAAGTTTTCAACAAACCATCGATAGTAACCTGCCAGACCTAGGAAACTTCGGACTTYAGAAACATTTGTTGGTTTTGGCCAGTTAGTGATAGCCTCAACCTTTGCAGGATCGACTTTAATTTCTTCGCCGGATATAATGTGGCCCAAAAATGCCACTTGATGCAACCAGAATTCACATTTAGAAAACTTTGCATACAACTTCTTATTTTGAAGAGTTTCTAAAGTAATACACAAGTGAGTTTCGTGATCTTCTTTCGACTTTGAATATATGAGAATATCGTCAATAAAAACAATAGCAAAGTCATCCAAATAATCTTTGAAAGCTCGGTTCATAAGATCCATAAAAACTGCTGAAGCATTAGTTAACCCGAATGGCATAATAATGAATTTGTAATGACCATATCGAGTACGGAATGTAGTCTTAGGAATATCTTGATCTCTGATCTGGAGTTGGTGATATCCGGACCTTAAGTCAATCTTAGAAAAATACTTTGCTCCTTGGAGTTGATCGAAGAGATCATCAATACGAGGTAAAGGGTATTTATTAAGTACCGTGACCCGATTTAGTTCCCGATAGTCAATACACAACCGCATCGATCCATCTTTCTTTTTAATGAATAGAACTGGTGCACCCCACGGAGATACACTGGGTCGAATGAAACCCCGATTAGAAAGATCTTCAAGTTGTTCCTTAAGCCCTTTCATTTTGGTTGGAGCCATACGATACGGAGCCTTTGAGATGGGAGCAGCTCCCAGAACAAGATCAATTGTAAAATTCAATTTCCCTTTCCGGAGGAACTCCTGGAAGTTCATCTGGAAAGACGTCTTGAAATTTATTAACAACAGAAATATCTTCAAGTTTAAGGCATACCTCTTCGGGATCTTGTAGTGAAGCTAAAAATCCTTCACATCCTTACCATACCATTGCTTTAACATTTACTTCTGAGATAACACGAGTTCCCTTCTCAGGTGAAACACCCTAGAACACGTATTCGGGTTCATTGACGTCACCAAAGATGATTTGTTTGGATTTGCAGTCGATGGTCACTAGATGTTTAGACAACCAATCCATGCCAAGGATGATATCAAAGTGATCCATTTTCATCGGTAGTAAAGTAACTTTCCGAATTCGATCGCCAATAAATAACGCACAGTTTGGGAATTGACCAAATATACATACTGAACTACCCATAGGAGTAGTAATATGTAAAGGAAATTCAGTGAATTGTTCATACGATTTAAGATTTTCTTCGAAGTTTTCAGAAACAATCGAGTGTGTAGCACCTGTATCAAATAAAACATATGCATCTCTATCGTCAATAGAAATGGTACGAGAAACCATACCCGCAGTAGATTTGTCAGCAGATAATGTAAACACTCGACCACTAGCAGTAGATTGTTTCTCTTTATCTTTAAAATTATCTTTCGGCCCTTGTTTACAATCACGAGCTATATGACCTCGTTGACCACAATTATAACAGGCGCCGGTCATTCGAATACATGGGCCAGGACGATGTCTAAAACCACAATCTTTGCACCGTAACAGAGAATTTGTATTTGAAAAACCTTTACTAGAAGTTCCTTGAAATGCAATTGGAGGTCTATAATTCGGTTATTTCCACAGACCTATCCGATTGGTTCCTCGCCCGCTAGAATTTCCTTGAAAAACATCTTTGTTTCCTTTTGTACCATTGTTACCTCGGGGAAGTATAGAGTCTAGGATAATCCAAAAGAAAGTCAAAATTCCCCAAAAGCATGTCAAGGGTCCGAAGACCAAACCGCATCACGAGGACGCATTGTTCCCAAAGGATGATCAGTCCATTCAGGCACAAGTGAGGAA
>NW_020201767.1:48443-49644 GCF_001531365.2 Cynara cardunculus var. scolymus
ATCATTTGGCGGTTTTGACCCTTCAAGTCTAGATTCTTAACTTTATGTCAATATAGGTATAAACTCAACTTTTGTCACAAAACTAGTCTGAGGTATAAGTTGGTTAAACATAAGATACAAATATGTTATGCATAATTCTACAAGTTGGTTAAACATAAGATACAAACTGGATATTATACGCGAGACACTAGAACCAGTGTCTCGAACCCCGGTACGCATAGGAACAGCCGATGAAGATGAGAGAACTAAGGACACCTTAAGGCCTCAAGGAGAGGGAGAGACGGTGAAAGCAGAGGAAGAGAGGGTAAGAGCAGAGCAAGAGAGAGAGAAAGAAAGAAAACGAGAGGAGGCGAGGAAAAAGAAAATTGAGAGGGAGAGGAAGAAAAAGGAAGAGGCAGATCGAGCAAAGCACGAAAGATTGGCTGAGCTTGCTCGTGTTAGAGCAGAGGAGGAACGAGCAGAAAAAGCTCGCCAGGAATAGATCGCTCGTCTAAGGAAAGAAGCCAAACTCAGAGTAGAGGAAGAAGCTCGTCAAAACTTGGTTCAATCCTCTAGTCCAAACCAAGGGGATGACCAAGAGTACTATGACGATGTTGCAAGGTCTTATACAAGTGAGAAAAGTGAGGAAGAAAAAGAAGAGAGTGAAGAAGAAGAGAATGAAGAAGAAGAGAGTGAGGAAGGAGAGGAAAGAGAAGAGGAAGAAGAGGGAGGAGGTGCAGAAGCTGCTCTGCCTTAGGGCGAGCTAGAGCAGCCTAGGCTAAATAGGCACATTCGTTTTACCACCCCAACTTCCAGTGCAAATGAATCATCTGACTCCGGTGGTCAAGACACGGAGGTCATTGAAATAGAGGTGCACACCTCGAACCCAAGCCAGCCTATCCAACCAGAGGTCGCATCTGCCTCTAGTTATATCAGCCAAGGGGAAGCCTCACCACAGGGAACACCCTCTCAAAAGGGTGAAACCTTGAAAATATAAGTGATATGTCTCTCCATATGACGCCACTTTCTCATACAGAGGAATTTGTTTCCTCTGCACGTGTAGACTCCCAACCTTGTTTAGAGCAAGGAATGGGCGCACATGGCTTGGAGACTCTCGAACAGTCTCTTAGTCCACTCATGGAGAGCCCTCTGGCTGGCTCTGAACCAGCCTTGGATCCTCTCCCTGACAGAACAGAGGTAGTGAATTCTCCTCAAGGAGAAC
>NW_020201768.1:0-2737 GCF_001531365.2 Cynara cardunculus var. scolymus
AAGCTTTTATGGGTAGCAGCAATTCAGCTGCAGCTTTATTCCAGGACCTGGGAGGGTTAGACGATACAATATTCTGACTGAAGGTAGAAATTTCTCATGTCGAAAATTACTCAAAACAACAAGGCACTTCTGCTGATATGGACAACTCTGGATGTAGCAACAACGATGTTGTCGATAGTGCAAATCTGGATAGCACGCAGTCTCTTTATTCTGAAGCATTAGCATCCTATCATCGACGATCTCTAATTAAAGCTCTATTATGTAATATATTCCTTGGAACATATGCTACTGGAAGCACTTCTCATGTATATGGTTCAGAGAAAAATACATTGGCATATTGCTTAAATATGACAAAAGTTAATGGGTAAATCTAGAAACATAAACCCAATAAAGATGGGATCAAGGAAAATTATAAAAAGAATCGAAAAACCTGAGAAAACCAAATCTCATCGGTTCATATATAAAACCTTACCTAGTAAACCAAACTAGATTCAAATATAAAACCTTACCTGGTCAAAAACAAAATTCAAACCAAAGAAAAAACCTAAACTAATTTAATATTTCAGATAACAAAGTAAACCTTACCCGGATCTGGATTTGATGGAGAATGCCTTTAACCAAAAATTAGAGTGATGAACAAAGCTTAGCATATGGTGAACAGAGCATGAATAAGTAAAGGAAAAACCCAAATTACCAAGATTGGAATGGAATGGAACTTGGATTGGAACGGGATGGAACTGTGGATATTCCTACTCTTAAGATTGGAACGGAATGGAACCTCGATTTTTGGAATGGGATGGAACCTTGAAGGGTTAACCTTTTCACATGTAAGTACTTGTAAATTTGGTGAACATTTGAGAATAGCGGAAACCAACTCCCAGTTATCAATAATTCCTACTTCTAAATGGGTCAAATTCTGAAGCATTAGCAGAGCATCAGGAACAACAGAGTACCAAATACCACAGTTTGTTAGTTGATAATAGTTAAAATTATGAAATAATACTAAATAATTACCATGCCAGCTTTAGAGAACAATAGCAGATGTGGTACCATCTCCTGCTCCTCCTCCTCCTGATACCTCGCCTACTCCATCTCCTAGGACGTAGGATTGGCCATATCTTCAACATGAAAAGAAAACGATAAGTGAGCACTTCACAATGAACATGTTGTAAAATGAAAATCAATTATAGAATTGGGGTTCTTAATTCCTGGGTTCCTAAATCCTTTCACCCACATAGAGTGAAAAAGCTTTTGCATAATTACCAGTTATATCTTCTTTAACTGCTTGCTTTACATACACAATTGCTTGTTCCTTAAAATTGCTATACGCATCTTCTATTTATAAATAAATAGCCAAATACATATAAAAAAACCCAAATCCAAACCACAATCAAGAAAACCTAGTAATCTAATGCACAAAATCAAGAAGAAGAAGAAAAAAAACTCAATTCTGTATAACAGGAATCAGATCGTATCAAGAGTTAACAATTTTGAACCCTAGAGAAATCAATTAGTTGATCCAATTGAGGATCGAGAAAACCCTAGTCGTGAATAGTTCAAACAATATTAACTCAATACTTACTTGGATTTTGTTCGATTGATCGATATACCTTCACATTTTGGAAAAAAAAATGGGTCAACGGAGGTTTGTGATCGTCATATGAGCGATGTAGAATCGATGAAATTACACCTCATATGAGCGATGTGAATTGAATAAGAAGAAAATCATGAAACCTTACCTGATATGAGTGATAATAGTATAATTATATGGGGAAGATAGATTTGGATCATGAATCATTACACTGAGAGCTTGAATCGTCGTCTGGAGAAGATAAATTTGTGAATCGTTGTCTTGAGTGTGGAAGCGTGGAAGCATGGAAGCGTGGCGTGGAAGCGTGCGATAGGAAGGGACGTGCATCCAGTCTTGGGAAGGAGAAAGCTGACTGAAGCATTGATGCTTAAGAAAATTTTAAAATTGATGCTTAAAAGGGTTGTACTTAAAGCTTTATTGATTGTTTTTAAGACTTTAAGACTTTATGCATTAAAATGTAGTACCTTATGCATTTAAGGTTCTTTTTATGACATTTTTAAAATCAGCTTTATAAGGTAGTATAGATATAGATAAGACAACATTTGTAAGTATGCACTGCGCACCTCCTAATTTACGTATATCTTTGCCTCATCAACGTAATCGATCTTAGATAAATCATAGTTACACCAAAAAATTTAACACTAAAATCACCAACATTAATTTTTTAAGAATTTTCTTTTACATATTTTTTTTATTATGTACTGAAATTTAGTTCTTTTAATAATTATTGATTATTTCTGTAACGCCCCAGCCCGCACATTGCATGTAATACATATTTCATACAAAGGAAATACATATTATTATCTCATTCAGGTCCCTTAGTACAAGAATCTAACATGACCAATTACAAGGTCCAAAATTTCCAAATACATTTCTTGTACTAATCAGTCAAAACAGATCTTCAAGCAGAAGCGCATAGAGGAAAATATTACACTTTCCCCTTCCCCTTACTATCTGAACCTCCTGCAACACATAGTTTAAAATCACAAAAGAGGGTTAGATCGAAAGGTCTAGTGAGATACCCTATTCATTTCATTGCAGGGTGAAAGACCACCAAAACCTTTATAAAAACAACTATTCATATATATAACAAATATATGAATACACAAGAACATAATACCAGATCTTTTCCATTTATCAAGCAAA
>NW_020201768.1:3022-5189 GCF_001531365.2 Cynara cardunculus var. scolymus
TGATATGCCACCCTTATCCCATGGTACACCTCTCCTTGATATGCCACCCTTATCCCATGGTACACCTCTCCTTGATATGCCACCCTTATTTCCTCGTCAAAATTATTTTCACATAATAATTTCAAATAAACCACATCCATTGAAATTATTATCTGTTCAAAAAAATCATTTATATCAAAACTTCATTTTATGATAAAATAACAACTTTTATCAAAACACAAGGTACATCTCGAATCCGGTCAACAATCCGGTCAACACATCGAACAAGCATTGTCCGATTCAAATACTTAGAAAATAATTTCCAACCTTGTCCGGATATCAAGTCCGAACAATATACCACATAAGCTTTGGTCGGTTTAACACTTAGAAGCAAAATCATCTTTATCCGGTTATCAAGTCCGGACAACAATCCGCTCAAGACTTGACCGATTTAAAACATAGAATAATCTTAACAACTTGTCCGGATACAAGTCCGAACAACACTTCACAAAACCTTTGACCGGTTTAATAATATCCCGACAGTAGACCGCTCAAGGCTTGTCAAGTTTAAGAACAATCCGGGCAAGCTTTGTCCGTTTTAACACTTATCCGGTCACTCTTTGTCCAGATAAACACTTAAACAAAAATATGCAAGGTTTCTTTCTAAAGAATAATAACATGAAACATGCAAATAAAACCAGTAGTAATTTTATGCAAAAAGGTTTAGAAATCACTCACCATAACAAGCTTTTGAACCCAAATACTTGCAATCAACTTGAATTCACCCCCTTTTTGCAAATCCGGACAACTCTCTTTAAATCCCTCTCAATTTTTTCTCAAAAAGGCAGGAAGAACAAATGAAGAGGCTAAGTCCCTTTTTATATCTTCCAAAACAGGAAGGTCGGTTAAACCGCCTCTTTCCCCCCCTTTTCACCTCATGCATATTCACCCATGCACACATGCACACACATACATACATACTTACTCTATGCATAACTTAACATGCATGCACATATATATATATATACATATATATATATATATATCCAATTAATGCACAAATTCACATACCAGCATGTATCAAACTATCATGCTATCATATAATCATTTAATCAAATAATCACATATTTATTACCTTGGGTAATAACCAGGATCTGGTTATCACATTATCCTCCCCTCAAAAGAATTTCGTCCCGGAATTCCTTTAATAAAAAAGCCATGGGTATTCTGATCTCATCTTAGACTCTAATTCCCATGTCGCTTCTGGTCCTTTGTGAAACTTCCACTGAACCTTTACCAGACTTATTTCTTTATTTCTTAATACTCTGATCTTTTTATCAATAACAGCTTCTGGTGTTTCCACAAAATTCAACTTACTATCTAATTGAATCTCTGGCAATGGTATAGCTAGATTCGGATCAACCAAACATTTCCGCAGATTCGATACATGAAAAGTGTTGTGAATTCAACTCAACTCTTCTGGTAGCTCTAACTGATATGCTACTGGCCCAATTCGCTTACATATTCTGAACGGCCCTACATACCTTGGACTGAGCTTTCATTTCTTTCCAAATCTGACGACACCTTTCCACGGCGAAATTTTTAACATTACAAAATCATCTATACCAAACTCAATTGGCTTTCGACGATTATCTGCATAACTTTTCTGGCGATCTTGCACTGTTTTGATTCTTTCACGGATTTGTTCGATCTTTTCAGAAGTTTCTTGGACAATTTCAGGACCTGTCAGCTGTTTTTCACCCACCTCATTCCAACACAACGGCGTTCGACATTTACGTCCATATAACACTTCATATGGTGCCGCTTGAATACTGGAATGGTAACTATTGTTATATGCAAACTCTATCAATGGCAAATGATCTTCCCCTGATCCCCCGAAGTCAATAATACAGCTTCTCAACATATCTTCGAGAGTCTAAATAGTTCTTTCACTATGCCCATCAGTCTGCGGATGATAAGCTGTACTTAATTGGATTTCAGATCTCAAAGCTTTCTGTAATCCTCCCCAAAACTTTGAAGTAAACCGACTATCTCTATCAGAGATCATAGACAAGGGAACACCATGTCTGGATAACAATTTCTTTGATGTAAATCTGTGCTAGATTTTCTAAAGAGTACTTCTCTCTTATCGGTAGAAAATACGCAGATTTTAGACAAACGATCAACA
>NW_020201768.1:5640-7496 GCF_001531365.2 Cynara cardunculus var. scolymus
GCTGAACAAATGTTGTAGACTCTTATGGTCTGTGTAAATTTGGAACTTGGTTCCTAGAAGATAATGTCTCCAGATTTTCAGTGCAAATACCACTGCAGCTAACTCCATATCATGAGTTGGATATTGCTTTCCATGTTCTTTCAATTGTCTTGATGCATAAGAAATCACTTTTCCTCTTTGCATTAGTTCACATCCCAACCCTAACTTTGAAGCATCGCTGTATACCACAAAGTCTTCAGATCCATCTGGTAGAGTCAACACTGGTGCGCTACAAAGATGATCCTTTAATAGTTGGAAAGCTTCTAGTTGTTCTTTTTCCCACTGGAATTTAACATTCTTTTTGAGTCAATTTGGTTAATGGCACAACTATCTTAGAAAAATTCTGAATGAACTTTCGGTAATAACCGGCCAAACCCAAATAGCTACGAACTTCAGATGGAGTCTTTGAAGCTTCCCATTTTTCGACTGCTTCTATTTTCATTGGATCTACTTGTACTCCAGCTTCTGAGATAACATGACCCAAAAATTGAACTTCTCTTAACCAGAACTCACAGTTGGACATTTTAGCATACAACTTTTCTCTTTTCAACAATTCCAGTATCAGACGAAGATGTTTTGCATGTTCTTCTTAAGTTTTAGAGTATATAAGAATATCATCGATAAATACWATAACGAATTTATCAAGATATTCCTTACATAYCCTATTCATCAAATCCATAAAAGCTGCAGGTGCATTAGTTAAGCCGAATGGCATAACTAAGAATTCGTGATGCCCGTATCTTGTTTTGAATGCTGTTATGGCAACATCTTCTTCCCTGACTTTAAGCTGATGATATCCTGACCTTAAATCAATTTTGGAGAAATAACTTACTCCCACCAATTGATCAAACAAATCATCAATCCTTGGTAAAGGATTTTTTTATTGATTGTCCACTTATTCAGTTCACGATAGTCTATACACATTCACATAGACCCATCCTTTTTCTTAACAAATAAGACCGGAGCACCCCCAGGGCGAAGTGCTAGGCCTAATAAATCCTTTATCGGTTAAATCTTTCAACTGTGCCACCAATTATTTCAGTTCAGATGGAGCTAAACGGTACGGCGCCTTTGCTACTGATGCAGCTCCTGGTATAAGATCAATTCGGAATTCAATGACTCTATTTGGTGGTAATCCAGATAAATCTTCTGGAAAGACTTCTGGATATTCACTAACAATCGAAATCGATTCTTCCTTTCTCTTCTCTTTCTTTAGATCAATTACATATGCCAAACATCCTTGACACTTCTTTCGAATACTTTTCTGGGCTTTCATTACTGACAAAATACTGGTATGATGATTTTGACGATCACCATAAATAACAACTATTCTCTGGTCTGGTAGAATAATTCTAATCATTTTCTGATTACAATCAATACTAGCCTGATGCTTTGCCAACCAATCCATACCCACTACTACCTCAAATTCTTTCATTGGCATAGGGAATAACTGAATTGGAAGTTCACAATTCTCAATAACAATAGTACAGTTATTGTACATACTAGTAACAGTTTCCTGACCATTTGCAGTATCAACTACTAACTCATCATCAAGTAACACAGAATTCAAACATGCAGTTTGAGCAAACAATGGTGATACAAACGAAAAGTTTGCACCGGAGTCAAATAACACCTTAGCACATATTGAATTCAGAAGGAATGTACCTGTTACTATATCTGGTGATGCTTCTGCCTCGTTCTTAGTCATTTGGAAGGATCGTCCCCGTACCCCTCCTTGCCCTCCTCTATTCACAGTAGGTCTTCCCTGTGTACCCGACGCATTACTCCCCATTGTTAACTGTGGAGTTCTTAACAAT
>NW_020201768.1:8821-13244 GCF_001531365.2 Cynara cardunculus var. scolymus
ATTAATAATCACATTTTCACATTCCCAAATATAATGAAGTATTCAAGTTCAGATGTGTACCAGTAAATTCATAATTACACTGGCCAGATGTAATTAAAATTTACCTTACACACTGTTCTTTTAACTCATCATATTTATTTCCAATGGTGCTAACTATGTCCGGGACCCTTAGCAAGTAATAAAACAGTTTAAGTCTAGGTATCATGCTGTTTAATACCTAAATCCCTTAAACTCAGGCTCTGATACCATTCTGTAACGCCCCAGCCCACACATTGCATGTAATACATATTTCATACAAAGGAAATATATATTATTATCTCATTCAGGTCCCATAGTACAAGAATCTAACATGACCAATTATAAGGTCCAAAATTTCCAAATACATTTCTTGTACTAATCAGTCAAAACAGATCTTCAAGCAGAAGCGCATAAAGAAAAATATTACACTTTCCCCTTCCCCTTACTATCTGAACCTCCTGCAACACATAGTTTAAAATCACAAAAGAGGGTTAGACCGAAAGGTCTAGTGAGATACCCTATTCATGTCATTGCAGGGTGAAGGATCACCAAAACCTTTATAAAAACAACTATTCATATATATAACAAATATATGAATACACAAGAACATAATACCAGATCTTTTCCATTTATCAAGCAAAGCATTCTGCTTATTCAAATCTCATAACTCTGAACCAATCAGGTTCCACATAATGCCACTTTTAAACCTTTTCTTAATCAACAAGGTTATTTCAAAGCTTCAGGCCAAACCTGACATTTTCTCCTCAATAACATCCAAACTATGATTTCCAATAAGAACCTTGATTCTAACTCTTTAAGTCACAAAGAAATAAATACTCCGGACCACGGTAATCTTAAAGGATATAATAGGATGAGTTATATCATATAACACACACACAAATGCCACCCTTATATCCAAAGGTACACCTTACCTTGATATGCCACCCTTATCCCATGGTACACCTCTCATTGATATGCCACCCTTATCCCATGGTACACCTCTCCTTGATATGCCACACTTATTTCCTCGTCAAAATTATTTTCACATAATAATTTCAAATAAAACGCAGCCATTGAAATTATTATCTGTTCAAAAAAATCATTTATATCAAAACTTCATTTTATGATAAAATAACAACTTTTATCAAAACACAGGGTACATCTCGAATCCGGTCAACAATCCGGTCAACACATAAAACAAGCATTGTCCGATTCAAATACTTAGAAAATAATCTTTGGTCGGTTTAACACTTAGAAGCAAAATCATCTTTATCCGGTTATCAAGTCCGGACAACAATCCGCTCAAGATTTGACCGATTTAAAACTTAGGATAATCTTAACAACTTGTCCGGATACAAGTCCGAACAACACTTCACACAACCTTTGACTGGTTTAATAATATCCGGACAGTACACCGCTCAAGGCTTGTCAGGTTTAAGAACAATCCGGGCAAGCTTTGTCCGGTTTAACACTTATCCGGTCACTCTTTGTCCAGATAAACACTTAAACAAAAATATGCAAGGTTTCTTTCTAAAGAATAATAACATGAAACATGCAAATAAAACCAGTAGTAATTTTATGCAAAAAGGTTTAGAAACCACTCACCTTAACAAGCTATTGAACCCAAATACTTGCAATCAACTTGAAATCACCCCCTTTTTGCAAATCCGGACAACTCTCTTTAAATCTCTCTCAATTTTTTCTCAAAAAGGCAGGAAGAACAAATGAAGAGGCTAAGCCCCTTTTTATACCTTCCAAAACAGGAAGGTCGGTTAAACCGCCTCTTTCCTCCCCTTTTCACCTCATGCATATTCACCCATGCGCACATGCACCCACATACATATATACTTACTCTATGCAAAACTTAGCATGCATGCATATATATATATATATATATATATCTAATTAATGCACAAATTCACATACCAGCATGTATCAAACTATCAAGCTATCACGTAATCATTTAATCAAATAATCACATATTTATTATCTTGGGTAATAACCAGGATCTGGTTATCATAATTTCTATATGCTCATTGAAACTTTTTTAATTTTTAGTGTTATTTTTTTTAATAACAATAAATTAATAAAACATTAGTGTTGATGTTTTTTTTAATTACCAATAATAATCGATTGATTCTATATAAAATACAATGCTTTCAACTAATATATTTGATTGGGGTTATACAAAACGTGATAAAAGATTAACAATTTATACAAAGTTAAAGAGGAGTAGGGCTGTAAACGAATCGAACAAACAGGAATGGAAGCTTGTTCATGTTCGTTCGTTTAACTTAACCGAACAAACGAACGAACACGAACGGTAAACGAACGAAAATCTTTGTGTTCGTGTTCGTTCGTTTAGAAATCAGGTTTGTTTGTGTCCGTTTATGTTTGTTCATTAACATGCTAAACGAACGGGCAAAACGAACGGGCTAAACGAACATAAATAAATATTATTTAAATTCAAATTAAATAAACAAAAGATTATATATTAAATTTAATATATAAACGAACGTAAACGGACGGTAAATAAACGAACGTTCACGAATATAAATGAACGAACGAGACTCTTGTTCATGTTCGTTCGTTTAACAAAAAAAAATTTGTTCATGTCCGTTCGTTTATTAAATAAAGGAACATAAACGAACTTTCCACCGAATGATTCGTTGAACGTTCCGTTCGTTTACAGCCCTAAAAAAGAGTTATCAATTGATTATCACTACCAAAAAGTCCACTTTTTCCGACGGCAATATCCGCCGGAAACAGTGATTTCCTGCGGATATTGCGGCCGGAAAAAGTGGCGCCGGTGGTTGGATTTTCAGCAGCAAAAGCGGCGGATTTTACCAATTTCTGGCGGATCCCGGCCGCCGGTAATTCCTCACCGGTTTATTTTATAAAATCTTGATTAAATTAACAAAATGATTAAGTTTTTTTTTTAAATTCATTTACCGGCGGAAACTTCCGCCGGAACCCTTTTTCGTCGTAAAATAATTAATCTTTTTTAAAAAGAATATATATTTAATTTTTAAAAATACCGGCGGAATATTCCGCCGGAAACTTTTTTCGTCAGAAAATAATTAATCTTTTTTAAAATAGAATATATATTTAATTTTTAAAAATATATACTGGCGGAATATTCCGCCGGAAATCCGCGGGAAAGTTTTTTAAAAAATAATTCTAAATATTTTTTAAAAAAAGATTTTCAATATTTGGAAACATTACCGGCGGACTATGCCGCCGGAAATCCGCTGGAAAATAATATGTAAATATTAATATTTTATTTTTATTTTAAAATTAATATTTAAAACCTGTATTAAAACCTGTAAATTTGTACAATATTAAAAATGAAACTAAAAAGGCAAAATAGAACTAAATATCATACATTAATTAAAGTGAAATTACAATTATTCCAACCGAACAAAAACTATATTGTTATAAACAAAACTAAATTGTTTCAAACAAAAGACAATATTCAATATGGTGGCGGCGGGGGAAATTGGTGAGATTCACTGAGTTGTCTAACCAAAGCAGTCATATCTTGAATTTTTTTATCCTGTTGCTCCTCCTTCAATCGATGTCGCTCCTCCTCCATTCGCTGTCGTTCCTCTAAGGTTCTAACTTGGGTCTTTAAGGTTTGAATTTCATATAAAATAAATAAAACGTTATAATATTTAATATGAATTAAAAACTAAATCGATAAACATTATCAAAGCAAAAGATGAACATACCCGACCCTCTGAAGATGAACCACCTTCCGTGTAGCTCCTGGTCAAGACACAATTGGGATCTTGGTTGTACCCAAACCCAAATAAACGGCCTTTCTTGCTTCCCCCAACCGCTTGCTTCCACAACTCTTTATCAACTAAGGGATAAGTGGAGGGATCATCGCCGTATTTTTGGGTGAGACCAGTTGAATACTCATCCTATATATAGTTTAAAAAATATTGCAAATCAATTTTGACAGCATAACGGCTGTAAATGGGACGTTTCCAACTTAAACAATCCTAATGTTTGCCCAACAAATGGCAACCCAAACTAAATAATGATATATACTTAAAATTTAACTTAAACAATCCTAATATTTGCCTAACAAATGGCAACCCAAACTAAAGAATGATATATATATATATATATATATATATATACACGTAATTTCTAACTTAACAAATTATAATGTTTGCCCAGCAAATGGCAACCCAATTATAATAGACAGATATACTTACCACGACTTGGCTACACTTTGTGGTCACGTATCCATTAAGGCCCAATACGGTCCGTTAAAGCAACTACGATCCATTAGTGTCCAATACGATCCGTTAAAGCCCAATACGATCCATTAAAGCCCAATACGGTCCTTTAAATCCCAATACGATTCATTAATGAACAATACGATCCATTAAGG
>NW_020201768.1:13534-13861 GCF_001531365.2 Cynara cardunculus var. scolymus
TTAAAGCAAATACGATCCATTAATGTCCAATACGGTCCGTTAAAGCCCAATACGGTCTGTTAAAGCAAATACGGTCCGTTAAAGGCCAATACGATCCATTAAAGCCCAATACGATCCATTAAAGCAAATACGATCCATTAAGGCCCAATCGGTCCATTAAAACAAATATGATTCATTAAGGCCCAATACAGTCCGTTAAAGCCCAATACGGTTCATTAAAGCCCAATACGATTCATTAATGTCCAATACGATCCATTAAGGCCCAATACGGTCCGGTAAAGCAAATACGATTCATTAATGTCCAATACGGTCCGTTAAAGCCCAATA
>NW_020201768.1:13891-33956 GCF_001531365.2 Cynara cardunculus var. scolymus
CCAATACGGTCCGTTAAAGCCCAATACGGTCCGTTAAAGCCCAATACGGTCCGTTAAAGCCTAATATGGTCCGTTAAAGCCCAATACGATCCGTTAAAGCCTAATACGGTCCATTAATGTCCAATACGGTTCATTAAGGCCCAATACGGTCCATTAATGTCCAATACGGTTCATTAAGGCCCAATACGGTCCGTTAAAGCCCAATACGAGCCATTAATGTATATTAATTTTAAAAAACGATTTTTCTTTATTTTTTAAAATTTTTTATTATTTCTCCTCCGAAATCCGCTGGAAAAAGTTAGAAGTTTTTTTAATTTCTTAAAAATAAATTTTTTAAACATATTTCCGGCGGATTTCCGGCGGATTTATTTTTAAAAAAATCATTATTTTTCCGCTGGAAATCCGCCGGAAAAAATTAAGAGATTTATTTTATATTTTTTAATTTTTTTTTTCTAAGACTATTTCCCGGCGGATTTATTCTTTTTATTTTTTTTAATTTTCCACCGGAAAAAATTAAAAGATTTTTTAAAAAAAAAATTTCTAAAACTATTTCCGGCGGATTTATTCTTTTTAATTTTTTTTAATTATCCGCCGGAAAAAATTAAAAGATTTTTTTAAATTTTTTTCCTAAAACTATTTCCGGCGGATTTATTTTTTTAATTTTATTTTAAATTTTCCGCCGAAAATATCTATTTTAAATTTTTTTCAAATATTAATTAATTTTTAAAGATGAATTAACCCATAATTAAGAAATCCGCCGATAATATAACCGGTTTAATTTTTCCGGCGGAAGTCAATAAAAGTTGATTTTTTTAACTTCCGCCGGAAATCCGCCGGAAAAGCCGCCGGAAATGCCCAGTTTTCTAGCAGTGTGATCAAACAAGATACGAATGTCTAGGCAATTTAATGGAGAATCAAATAAAGTAGAGCAAGTTAAGTTTCTAGCAAATCTTGATTATGATATATACAATAGATGATTTTACTCTAAAAAAAATACTAGAAGATGTGTATTAAAAAAAGGACAACTTTCATGAAAACGCAACGTACTTTGTTTTAATTTTTATTTTGAGTAACATACTTAAAAACATTTATTTTGGTACCACAAATGTAACATCTCAAACTTTTAAGTACCTACACATCATCAGATAACAAATAAATGAAAGTGATTAAAGAGAATTTATCAAGTAAATTAAAAGCAATTAGACGATAGCATGTAGAGACCAATTCAATAATTGTGAGCAAGAGACTTTCTCTAGAGATCTCTGAAAGTAATCAAGAAAAGATTTCCAGCTTTAAAATATCTCCTCGAAATCGGTCAGCTCGACGAACATGTTGCAACATTCTTTCAATCTTACTGTACCATTCCCTTCCGATAGATTAATGTCTAAAACAGCGTACAAAACCCAAAAAGCATTTATGTGTCGATCAACCTAGTTAACTTATAAATCCATAAATATGCAAAATAATAAACTAAAGGAATCAAATTTAGGGCTTTGCTAGTAAAATAAAGGAAAACATAAAGATAATGATGTTGTAGTGACGTATATTGCAACACACATCAAAATTAAGTCTCTAAATACCCAATTAGATCAAAACCAGAGCACTTTGGATATCAAATTATTTGGTTGGGAGTACCTTTCAAGTACTTGTAGATTCTTTTCATAACAATGACATGAGACTAACAAGTTTGGTAATTGTTACTGTATATCCCTAAAAGTCAATCATCAAATGATTTAGTTTTGACATTGTGTCGCATTTATTGAATGGAAAGCCTTGCCCAATTATTTTGTTTATGTGTTATTTTGTGTTGTATCTAAACGTAAAAATAAGCTTAGAATATTGTATCCAAAAAATGTCTCTCGTCAAATACTAATTCAAGTTTAGGTTGAATTAAATATGGTACGACTAGTATATGATGGGACTCATATGAAGATATAGAATCCACATATGGGTACACGATGAGATCTTGCGTACCAACGTGACTCGCTATGAGAAAATTTCAATAGATGTCATGTCATGGACGTTTCACGTGTAATCATTGTACATATAGTCCTCTGACTTGAGATCATGAAGTTTGCTTTGTGTGAGTGATGTACTTTGATAACTGAATATACTCAATCCATAACTGGGTGATAGAATGGTAGTTGGATATGTCATGTATCACTTAGTAGTATTAACATGGATCAAGATAAGATTCATTCCCTTTGGATGACAAGAGTGATATCATTGGCCCCTCGATTGAATAGTACCAAATAGTTTTTTTTATTAATCTGGAAATCCAACCCGGTATGCGAGCCGACTAATCCCAGGGCGACTACTTGCTTTGCAGATAGTCCGGAGTCACCGCATTTGAACCTCCGTGGCCACAAGGGGATTTTTATTCCTCCTTGGATTTGAACCTGGGACCTCTTGGTAGTTTTGACCTTTGGAGCTAAGCTCAAACCAATCAGACACCACCCTTGTGGTTTACCAAATAGTTCTGTCCTTGAGGTGCATGTTTTGTTCGATACTCACCCGTCTTATAAATAAGAAATGCACATATATTTTGGGTCCATTCTACTTTTCCATTTCCACCACAACGGATCAGTGTTTGATTCATTCATCGTAAGTCATGTTGTACTCGATTGCCTCCGGCATTGGTAGGATTCCAGTCACCGAGAAGTCATGTATGTGGTCACGAAGGTTGTTGGCTACACGTGGTACATTAAGAATTAGCAGTAACCGTGTGGTGATGAATATCGGCTCTCTTGTTGAAAGGCGTCGTTGCTCTGCTTTTCCCACCCTGAAGGTCTTCTTATACTTATACGATGTTTTTGTTAATTTTATCGAATTAGCTATATACGAGATCACAAATACTATTTTGATGAATATATATATATATATATATATATGTATATGTATATTAGGTGAAGGCAATTGGGAAGGAAGAACATAGTGAACCACGATTCCCACCACAACATCAAGAAACACAGCCAGGAAAAGAGTATCTCATGAAGCCTCTTCCTCAATTCAGTAACCCAAATTACAACCCATCTGACAAACTCCGCGTATGTATGCTTAATTCATGTATTGTATTATGTTTTTGAAATCAACACACTACAACCAAATTAGGTTTATAAAACACTAAAAATGTCTGAATAGACTACTTTACAGGACTTAAGTCTATAGAGTGTTGTAATAAGTTTATATGATGTTTTTTTTGGATGCCTTAACATGTTATTTTAAGACATTAAAGTGACATATTTGCCTTTTTACATGATATTTGAAAAAGTGTATTATAAAATGGTTATCATAAGACACTTTGTTTCAAAAGTGCGTTAAAGAGCTTGATAATCGTCGTTTAAACTTATTACAACACTTTAAGATATGATAGTAACACATTTATTACTATACTCAAGTGCTATAAAGTAATCTATTAGGACATTTAAACACTTTTGTGTTCTATTACCTCGATTTCATTGTTAATAAATCGGGTTTATAGTAAGCTAAAAATGTCTATCATTATAATAAAATTGGGTTTATAGAAAAGGTAAAAAATGTTTAAATGTCTTAATAAGTTGTTTTAAAGTACTTAATTTATAGGACCAAACATTTGTGTGTCGTATGTAAAAATGTTGCAATAAATTTGTTTGACGCTTTTAGTGTTTTAATAGTTTTTTAGAACAATTTTAGCAAAAAACTGTCACAGTGGTTTCTTCATAGGACACTTTGAAAAAACCAATATGACGTATGATTTCATAAGTATCATAAAAACTTGTTAAAACGTCAAGAAATCGTCTTAATTTTAAACTGAATGTAACACTTTTATATAGGACCCAGAATTATTTCGGGTTATACACTTAAGTCCTATAAAGTAGCCTATTAAAACACTTAGGGGCCGTTTACCTAAACACTTACCCGATAAGTGCTTAACGGTAAAATTCAACTCTATCTCTTGTTTATTGGGTAAGATTTTAGTCTACCAAACGACATAGTATGTAATAATTTACCCGGTAAGCGCTAACCGTGGTAAGAGTCATCGTCATCACTTACCGGGTAAGATTCTCGATTCATGCATTCGCTCTTACCAGGTAAGATTTTTGGTATTTGTCATATTCATCCGGTAAGGAAATATGACTTGATAAGCGCTTACCCGAGTAAGCATTTTGTAAACGGCCCCTTACACTTGTTTGGCATCCTATAAACCCAATTGTGTTGTAGTGTGTCAAACTCTTTCTATCTACAAAAAGTCATTCAAGTTTTTTTTTTCTTTTGTTGGTAGGGAAAGGTGGCTTTAGTGACCGGAGGAGATTCAGGTATCGGAAGGGCCGTTTGCTACGCCTTTGCTAAAGAGGGTGCAACTATAGCCTTCACGTATGTCAAGGGTGATGAGGACATAGATGCCACCCACACCTTGAAGATCATCAAAGAGGCAAAAACGAGCGAGTCAAATGATCCAATGGCAATACCAACCGATCTTAGATACAACAAGAATTGTCAAAACGTTGTTGATGAGGTCATTGCGAAATATGGGCGCATTGATGTCCTGATTAACAATCCAGCCGTGCAGTACGAAACATATTCTTTAGAAGATATAACGGAGGATAGGCTTGAAAGGGTGTTTAGGACCAACGTTTTCTCTTATTTCTTCATGACAAGGTTTGTGCATCACCTCTTAACCTTTACCTGAAGTAATTTTTTTCCTCGAGATTTCGTGTTGTCTCGAGAAATTCTACCACTTGGTCGTTATAAGAACTTTTATATGAGAGCATCTTCAACAGATTCTGCAAAAATGACGAAAAGAATGGAGAATTTTGGATTTTGAGCTACTTTTTTTGCTCGATCAAAATTGAGAAAGCAGGTAAAAGAAATGATTTTTATATTATTTCCACCAATAAAAATCAATGAAATTAATTGGTTAGTAGAAAATAAATAGTATTTTATTAAATGTATAAATATTTTTGTAATATAATTAACGTTGTAAAATATACAAAAATACAGAATCTGTTGAAGTTGAATGTAATTATTTTTGGAGATTTTGAGTTTTGATTCTCTGTTTTGGAAATTTCTAGAGAATGTTTAAAAATGTGATAAGTGCCCATTAATGCAAAAAAAATCAAATAATTTCATATAAAAGCTAACACAAGGCCTCAAAAGCGACTAAAAGAAATTTGTTAGGACGTCCAAAAACATTTTATAAACTTGTCGTAATACTTTTACAGAATACATATGTTTTGTATGTTTTTGGAAACTTAAATCAAATAAGTCAGTCTATGATATATGACATTGAGACATTTTTGACGTCTTATAAACCTTGTTTTGTTAATGCATTGCAAGTTGAGATTTTTCTCTTCTTGTTTTGATGATGGCAATGACTTAATTGGTTCGTGTAGGCATGCTATCAAGCACATGAAACAAGGAAGCAGCATCATAAACACCACGTCGGTGTTAGCGTACACAGGAAGCCCAAAGTTTCTTGACTACGGATCAACGAAGGGAGCCGTCGTGTCTTTCACAAGGGGTCTATCACAAAAGCTAGTCAACAAGGGGATTCGAGTCAATGGTGTCGCACCAGGCCCTGTGTGGACGCCGTTGCAAGTTGCAGCACTAGATGATGAGGATATAGTAATATTTGGGTCAGAGGTGCCCATGGATAGGGCTGCTCAGCCTTACGAGATTGCTCCATCGTATGTGTTCCTTGCATCCGCAGACTCTTCCTACTATACTGGCCAAGTTCTTCACCCTAATGGTATTATTCTACACAAGCAAGTACAGGCATTATTACAACAAAATTGCCTTCATAGGACAAAAATGATGCCTAAATTTCCAAATAGACTACTTTATAAGACTTTCGTTTATAGAACCATATAATTGTTATAGATCCTATTAAAGGTTTTTACAATAGGAAGGTAGGGCGTATTTAGGCATCATAACAATTTCTTTCTTTTAATTAAAAAACACTTTATCATTAAGACATTTTTGAAACAAAGTTTTTTAAGACACTTTTAACATACAAGTTCTATTACATTACAGGATTTGTGTGTATATGGCCAAATAATTGTACGTCATATATAAAAGTGTTACAATAGGATATTATAATGTATCCAGGCATCCTAAAACATTTTAGCAATTGTGCTAAGAATACATCTTTTTAGACAGATACATTCTTTTTCCAAATAATGTCACTTAAAAAAGCTAATACAGTGCTTTATTTAAAATTGTCCAGAAAAAACTTGTGATAACTCTCAAAATACGTTCTATCAAATTATTGAAACACATAATTGTTTAGTTCCTATTAACTTAAGTTCTATTAAGCAGTCTATTAAGACACTTAGATATGAAATGACATCCTATAAAACTGATTTTGTTGTAGTCTATGGAAACAAATACATAACAACACATAGTAATATTGCTTTTTCTTGAAAACAGGTGGAGAAATCGTCAATGCTTAGCCCTTGAATTTGTTTAAGATAATAGAGTGAAATGTAAGTACAGTTTATGTACTTAAGTCATAGTACATACTCAAAATAAAAGTGACATGGTGATCAATCATGTAAATGGCGCACTTTGGTGACGGTTAAAGGTGCTGTTCTCGAGAGCTTTTGGGAACTACTATACAGACGCTAGCTGCAATGGGTTTTATACGAACGTACCCTTAAAATATTAATACAACTTTGGTTTTATATATGTAGTGACTATTTGTCACTCTATTAGATGTGTTTCATAAATGTCTGTGATGGAATAAAAAATGGATTCTCTTTCTTCGTTGATCTACTTCAATTGGTATATATTAGTCATGATTGGTTTTGCAGTTGCATATATAGATTATAGATGCCGTTTTACTTCCTCTGTTCCAAAAGAAATGTAGATAATGAAAAACACACAATATTATAGTTTTTTTTACTTTTTAATTAGTTAACTAAATGATAATTATACCCTTAACAATAAAGAGGGTAATGAATTTTCTCTATTTAATAATTAAGAGTAGAATTGGGAAATAGACAATTACTTTTGAAAAGTGAACACTAACTTTAGAATAAAATAAAGGGAAAAATATAAAAAAATCAATGGATTTCTAAAACTTTTAGATACATCCTTATGACCTATAAAACTAGTTAATGTGGTAAAATAATAATAAAAAGTCTGGAAAAAAGCCAATGTACTTTCATATTTTGAACGATTAAGTTTCTAAATTTTTTTAATCAAAAAAGTATTTACATCTATAAAGCGAAAAATATACTTATATTTACAAAAAACTACTTATATTTAAAAAAGATTATTGATAAATTCTATTTTAATAAAAAATAAAAAATATTCTATCAGTGATTTTTCAAATTAAAAAAAATAAAAATATTACACGAGTACTCTTCTAGTAAATCAAAATTAACAAATTGGTAGACCAAATTTGTCTCTTTATATTTTCATAACCTACTTTCGGCTATGTAGACTCGTCAAATGTCTACAACAATTGTAAAAGGAAGGGAAATTCTTTTCACTTAAAAATATATAAAAACCAAACACATAACTTTTTTTAATTAATAGTTCACGAGTCTCATATATATGAATCGTGGATAAGGTGATCATTTGCGGGTTTGGATCAGTCCCCACCGATGCTAACCTAATTTTTTTGTTTAACGAGATTAATATAGCAACTTATATATATATATATATATATATATAAGATTAAAAGTTATGTAAAACAATTCAAAATACATAACAATATATCTTTCAAACGTAACAACTTCCTTGGAGTTTAGAGTCAATGGAAGAATCGCCCACGCACATTGATTATAGATATAGGATTTAGGAAACTAAAGCAATCATTCGTAGCATTTGATAAGGTCACTATGAATATTAACGCGTGCGTCTAACAGGCATGTCCAAATTTATTTTTGTATTGTCAAAAACCGTCCATTGGTTAATTTTAACAAAACCGGTTTGGAATGTCCAATGCCACTTTTTCTAGTGGCCGGATGAGTCGGTTCTAGCAAGTCATCCCGCCGTGAACTAGGGAGATACAAGTCCGGCAAACAAATTCTTTTGCTTCATCCTTTCACAGTGGAGAAATTCGGTACATCTACCATTGATAATATAAACAATTTTTTGATTATATTTTTGACGTTATTTTGGTGTTATGATTACAGTAAATTGAATATAGGTTTTGTTAAATGAGTTCTAGTAACAATGTTAAAACAATTTTGGTGGTTTCAAACCAACTTGTTTCTAGCACAAAATATTAGAGTCGTAGTGTTACTACAACAAAATTGGGTTTATAGGACACCCTCAATCTCTAAGCGTCCCGATAGACCGCTTTATAGGACTTAATTTATAGGACCATAATATAAATTGTCCTATCTAAAGGTGTTGTAATAAGTTTATATGACGCTTTTGGGCGTCTTAACAAGTTTTTTATGACATTTTTAATACAAAGTGTTGCATTAGCAACTTAATAGGACACCCTCAATCTCTAAGCGTCCCAATAGAATGCTTTATAAGACCATAATATAAATTGTCCTATCTAAAGGTGTTGTAATAAGTTTATATGACGCTTTTGGGCGTCTTAACAAGTTTTTTATGACATTTTTAATACAAAGTGTCGCATTAGCAACTTCATAGGACACTTTTGAGAAAGTGTCCTATAAACTCAATTTTTTATAGGACATTTGTTTTTATAGGGCAATTTTCCAAATAGTGTCCCATGAAGTTGCTAATGAGACACTTTATATTAAAAGTGTCCTAAAATTTTTTTTACGACATCAAAAAGGGTCATATAAACTTATTACAACGCCTTTAGATAAGACACTTTATTTTTTTGGTCCTATAAACTAAGTCTCATAAAGAGGTCTATTAAGACACTTATAAATTGGGAGTGTCCTATAAACCCGATTTTGTTGTAGTGTGTGTCCTTGGATCAATAATAGTTAAAGTATGGAAATAGCACAAGGTTTTCAACATGTGAGTTTAGGAGCCTGTAAGATGTAAAAGTATCGTTTACAATGCGAATGGAGCTGAGAATGGGACCTTAAGTACCGCTACGAAGCAAAGATACAATCTGTATGCAGTTATTTTGAAAACGGAAAAATTTGTGTTGTTTCTAAATTTTATTATCAAATTATTTATTCGTCATAATAAGTAAATGGCTTTTCCATCCCTATACTTAAAATATGAAATTAATTAGGATAAGGTTGTTTTATCCAATAATGAAAAGGTTAAACTTTTTAAAATTATTAAAACAACCTTATATTAATGAATTTCATGTTTTAAATATAGAGGTGAAAAATTCAGGTTTACTTTCATAGTAGTAATTTATGTATTATTCTTCCCCTCTATCACTTGATGTATTATTCATTTTCAAACCCTTTTTCTTCAACAATCTATTTTTTCAGGTAATCTTTTATTTTCTTTGTCCATCAATTTTTATAAACTTCTATTATTCAATAAGATCATTTTTCAGGTTTACTATGAGAATATTAATTTAAGTATTATTCTTAACTTTTGTTGGGATTTTAGAGTTTATTTTTTTTTTATTTTTTTCTTCTATATTTTTCTTAAGCTTTTTCAATGGAATTGAAGATTTGTTCTTGACAACAATTATAGTGTTTTGATGATTACAACGATTCGATAATTGAATTTTGAATATATGTATTAAAAAAATATATGACATAACATCAACAAACTTCAATATGTTCTTTTTCAGTTGTTATTTTTCTTCCAGATTAATACAAGAAGACTAATTTTACATTATTTTTCGACTTTTGTTAGAATTTTAGAATTCTTTTCTATTTTCATATTTTTCCTAAATTTTAAATTTTACTAATTATTTTATTTACATGACGGTTGAATATAATAATATATATGTTTTTATTTACATAACAATTAGATATAATTAAAAAAACTTATTATAATTGATATATATCTATATCTATACTACCTTAATATGCATTTACATCAAAGTCTTAAGTACTACCTTTAAAGCATTAGGTACTGCTCTTTAATACATGGATTTTAAAAATATCTTAATTTCAAATTGTGATGCATTAGGTACAAGTTTGTAAGGCATCATCTTACCTACCAAAGAAGACTATTTGATTCATCTTTCTTTCTAACTAGTTGCTTTAGACCCATTTTCATCGTAAGATTCAAAATTCAAATAACCCACCGCCTAAAACCATTGAAATCGACATGTCCAGCCTTCTCTTTCTTTTTGTTCAACTTTTTTTCTTCCCAAATTAAGCTTTCTTCCAAACATTCATGTGTACAACAATTCCAGCTATGCCTATTCAAAATTCAAAATTGTTGCTTCATCTAAGGATTCTTCTTCCCAACAAATCTCCTTCAATTTTAAACTTATTTGTAACCTTCTCCACTCCACCTATTTCCATATCTCGACTTTCTCCACCTCTACTCACCGTGACTTGATTTATCCATTTCTTGACTATGTGGTAGTCTTCATATTGATGTTATATGTGTTTTCTTGTGCTAAATTCATGTGTTGTCTTTAGGAACACAAAGTGTTTGATGAAAGTTCTCTATGATGTCTTCTAACATAATTTTCTTATCTGTTTTTTAGTGTTCACTCAGGGGTTCATCTCAGCTCATAGAGAATGGTTTTCTAATTCATGATCACCGGTACACATTCGAAGTAAATCGACTCCACGATCCGTGGGCTGAAAACTTCATACCCACGAGTAAAAATGCAGTATTTGCTGCTCTTCATATAAGTTTGGTAACTAGCTTTACTTACAATATCACGAGCCATTGGTCTGAAGATCTTCATGTCGGGATCTTTATCGTCCAGTGTTGAATTAGGATCGGTCGGAGGCTTCCGTGCATTCCTCCTGCAACAAAAGCAAGGATTGGTCTTTTTGAAGGTGGGTTTCCAACAAGATCTTTAACGGGATCTTCTGCGCTACGAATATATGTGGCCGAAAGAGTCATGTCCTTCCCGATCTTGAATCCACCTGCAAGATTCGAGTTGCAAATAGATCTAATGCAACTTCCTATAGGGTCTTTTGTTAGTTTCATCGCCTGTAGCATTTTGACAGTTTTGTGAAGCCAACCAAGGTATATTGAGAAAAAAAGATCCATCAAAAGGTTATCACTCTACACACTACAACAAAGTCAGATTTATTGGATGCCAAATATGTCTAAATATCATAATAAACTTATAAGATATAAGTCTATAAAACCAAATAATTGTGTCATATACAAATGTGTTACAATAAGTTGATAGACACTTAAGCTCAAATAAACTTAAGCTCAAATCATCATCTTTAAGTAGTGTTCGTGTTTGGTTGGGTGTTACATGCTGCTGTTAATACTGCATCACTTTCTAATATGCAGGTTTTTGTGGGTGTTGCACTTCTGATGTCAAAAGTAGACAATGATGTTGCTGCAATAGCTTCCTTTGCATGGTATAAAAAGTCTTTGTTTTTATTCCTTTTCCTATCTCCTTTTTGGCATTGCTCCTATATATCTATTTGCTACATTTTGCCAATAAGCGTAAATCGTAAGTAGTCGCTCAGTCATGTTTCTTATTTTCTATCCTTTTTAATCGAACACCTTTCACGAATCAACCACACTTTAATATTGCTATTTCATAAAATATCAGTGCTTATAGGCCATTAGTTGTTTGCTTGCATGTTGAACTGAATAAGCATACATTTCCATCATATAATTTTATTTATCACGTGCGAGAGTTCGATAGAAGGATTTGGCCAGAGACTGGGGTGTATGACATTTTTTTATCAAATGGTTTTGTAAATAAACATCCCTTGCTTCATGGTTAAATTTTTAATGTACTATGTTTACGAAAACATTGATTAAATCATCATTATGTGACCTTCTGGTTATTCAGTTATGATGTGTAAACATTTGATTTCTTGCTTTTAGTGGCAAAGTATTGCTAGCTGGTTCAAAGTTGAAGCTTGTTTAGGGGGAAATAGCTGCAGTTTATGTGATACCCATGTAAAAGAAAAATCTAAGATTTCTTGCTTTCAATAATATACTAAATATTGGCATTTGTGGTAGTACATTAAAGACATTGATGTTGTAGGTTTTGCTTATCTTTATAACATTTTGATGTTGAACAATTATAGAAACCTATGGATGTACTAATAATAATGGGCATTCCAATTTCTTTCAGCTAGGATGCACATGGCAAATCTCTAGATATTTCGGGCAAGATTCACAAATTTTAGAACAAGTTGTATTATACACGCTTATCCACAACATCTTTCCTATGGTGTACTCCAATGCTAGATGAGGTTCATGCAGCTCAAAACAAAGGGAAGACACTGGTGTAAGCATTGCAATTTCTTACTTCATGTCCTCTGGATCTTGGGTTTTAGATTTGGGTTTGGTAGCTTGGTTAATTTTGATAGAAAAAAATTGTAACTTTGGTTTGTTTAAAAAAGAATTTTGTGTTCCATTACACTTGTATTTATCAATTATCATGGTTCTAATTGGAGTCCTCCGTTGCTTTGTCTCCAAGCTCACGCATGTAAAATAATGTGATGAATATATATATATATATATATATTTCCAAATCGACCCACAACATATTTTTTTCTATTATGTTACCCATTTCGTGGAACGAACCAAACACACCCAACCATATGTTAAAGAGACAGTTTAAAACTAACTTAGTGATTAAGGCTAACAGAGGGATTCAAGATTGTCTCCCGCATGATTTGAACTTTAACGTGTTGTGTGTTTGAGCGAAGTCGATTAACCCTTTTACCAACTGAGCTACGCTCAAAGGTTTTTCATTTATTATTTACGATAAAAATTTCATACCTTACTTACCCAGTGCATTGCATGGGCACACTGCTAGTATACATATATATATATATATAATTAAAATGAAGATAATGATTAATCACATTAATTAATATCTTTTACTTTATAAGTAAAAAACCCCTGATTGCAATCAATATACATAAATAAAATACTTATAGTAATTTCATCTAATATAACTTATCATTCATTATAATTTTCATAATTTTGCTCTTTTTATATATAATTGAACAATCATTGAGATTAGTTATTATTTACACACCACACATTATAATTTTTAAGAAGATTAAATGGCCATTATAAATTATAGTTTAGTTATTATATACATAGTACTTCTATCTTTATATATAATCGACGTTGAACATTATTTCAAATAATGATAAGTTAGATTCATATATCAAAGGTAATATTGATTTTTATTAGTTTAATATATAAATGTGATCATCGACTCATTTAGATAACTTCAATAATTTTTTTTAAAATTTATTGTCATCGTGCAACGCGCGATGTCAAACACTAGTTTTATTTAATTTCGGATTAATATTTTGTTGTGGTGAAATTGTTCATCAACGTATGGGTGAAACATGGATAATGGAGAAGGTATTGTCTAGTGATTGAGTACTCTTCCTTACCTTTTGGAATTATTCTCAAAGCAATTTGCAGGTTTTTCTTGCTAGAGAGGTTTTAGAGGGAAAGTAAGGGGAGTTTGGTTTGTCGAAATCCGCCAGAATCTGATGGAATTGGAATTGTTACCCATGGAATGGAATTGAATTCCAAAAATTCCCTCATTTAAGGATTCCATCATTCCTTCATAAATAGATGGAATTGAAATCCATTCCATCTAAATTTTTATAAGTGACAAATGGTTGCTCTCATCTTAAAAACCCTACCCAACTTTTGCTTCCATTCTCTCGACTGCTTCCAATCGACCGAAGACAGGTACGATTTATGTTCCCGATTTCTACTTGCTTCGATTTCTACATACGATTTTTGTTTCGATTTTAGTTCGATTTCTGCATACGATTTTGGTTCGATTTTAGTTCAATTTTTGCTTATTGAAGACATACATACGATTTACTGTTTTCGATCTCTACCTACTTTGATTTCTGCTTACTGTTTCCTATTCAACGACTTCATAATATGATTTGTGTTCTGATTTATACATATTGTTTTTGATTTCTGTTCCGTCTTGTTCTTGACCCGTGTTTAGTCCCAATGAGCATTCTCCCATTATGTCAAATTTAGATTCTCTAGGATTTTAGGGGTCATTTACCAAACGCTTAGCCGGGTAAGTGTTTATCAAGTCACATTACCTTACCAGTTGAAGATGATAAGGACTAAGGATCTTACCTGGTAAGAGAGAGATAATGACCAAGAGTCTTATCCGGTAAATGAGAGTGACGACTCTTACCACTTACCGGGTAATTTGTTGCATATGATGTCGTGTTGGTGAACTAAACTCTTATCCGGTAAGTGAGTGGTAGTGTTAAATTTTACCGCAAAGCTATTACCATGTAAGTGTTTGGTAAATGGCCCCTTAGCTTCTTCCTATATCTTCCCAACAATCTATAATAATCCAAATTAATTAAACAGTCCATGCAAGAAAACTAGGTACCCATAAGACTTCCAATAAAGCTTCATTACTACTTACCAAGCATAAGATACTAGAAAAAGGATAGACCGGTCAACAACATAGGTGGCATGAAGAAAGGATATTTTTGTCCTTTTTCATCATTTCATTCTAATTCCGTTGCAAACCAAATAGACAGATTTCAATTAATTAGACAAACTACATTTCATTCCTACCAATCAAAAATTTGGTTAAATTTGATAACATTTCATTCCAATTCCTTTTAGATTCCAACTTATTTGACAAATTCCATTCATTCAGAAATCATTATGCGAACCAAACACCTATAAAGAAGTGAAAAGAAGGAATGTGGTATAAGTTAAGGGTTTTTATGTAAGAGTTTGTAATTATAAAAAGAAAACACTTGCTTCTCCAAGCTATCATCGGTGGAAATGAGAACTGTCATTTACATTATTGTTTGTTGGTTCACATCTGGGGTAGAAAGGTAATTTTATCTAAAAAATTTACCATTAAGTAACCTTTCCACTTTTATGCACCAAACGTAGTAATACACAAATGATTTCATTAAGATGTTATTTACGTTGATTTACACAAATGATTTCATTAAGATGTTTTTTACGCTGATTTCAAGGAGCGACTATCAAGTCAGTTTGAACAAACACTTACTCTATTAGACTAGACTAGGGGTATGCAGAAAGTCATCTAATCCAATCAGAACCAACCAATCGAATCAAACTCGATTGACTGTAATCGGATTGAAGCAAATCCAAAATTTCAACATCCAAATCAGATATGTCGGTTTTTGGATGATAATCCAAAATCCAACAAAATTGAACTGGTCTAATCCGATTACCATTCAATTATCGTCCAATTAATAAATAAGTATATTTTATGATTTTATTTTTAGTTGATATTTGTATGCTGCCCTTTTTAATGAAATTTGAAAATATATGAATAATTTGTTGAATTGGTGAACTAATTGAATCAAAATATTGGACGGATCGAATCCAATCCAACAAATAACAAATACTAATATTCAATTGATATTACCAATCCAACCTGATCATCTATTAGAATGAATTATGTTAGTTGTCTAATGTTAATTGGATTGAATTGAATGGCAAAATCCAACATTCAATGGATGAATAGATGGGATTCAAATCAACTTAAATTGATTGGATTTCAACGAGTAACACCCGTATATTAAACTACCTAAGTATTATTCATAAATAATGTATCATTTATTAGTGTTTAACATCACTAACTTGCTGACCAAGACACTAAATCTTTTTTCCTCAATAATCAATATCACTTCTCATCATGTGATCTCAAATAAAGTGATGATGATCCTTGATATGATTTTTCTTCGAGTGTAGAACATAACTATTGGCAATGGCTATTGGAAATGGCAATTACACAGTTGTTACAATAGTTTGTAATCTTTGATAACACCTTGTAATGGGTTCAGCTAGTTGATTATTTATCCAATGAAATTGAGCACAACAACTACAAACAACTAGAAACTCAGCTTCATTGTTGATATTGAACATAAAAAATTGTTTTGAGACTTGTAAGCAATAAGGAAAACACGAGGATAATGATGTTGTAGCAACGTATATTGCGACATACTTCAAAATTAAGTCTCTAAATACCCAATTAGATCCAATCCTGAGCACTTTGGATATTAAATTCCTGGGTTGGGAGTACCTTTCACCTACTTGTAGATTCTTTTCTTAACAATGACATGAGACTAACAAGTTTGGTAATTGCCCAATAGCCAATCATCAAATAAATTTATTTGGACATTGTGTCGCATTTATTAAATGGAAAGTCTTGCCTAATTATTTTGTTTATGTATTATTCTGTGTTGTATCTAAACGTACTAATAACCTTAGAATATTGTATCCAAAAAATATCTCTCGTCAAATATTAATTCAAGTTTAGGTTGAATTAAATATGGTACGACTAGTATATACTAGGACTCATATGAAGATATAGAATCCACAAATGGGTACACGATGAGATCTTGCGTACCAACGTGACTTGCTATGAGAACATTTCATTAGATGTCATGTCATAGACGTTTCTCATGTATTCATTGTACATATAGTCCTCTGACTTGAGATCATGAAGTTTGCTCTGTGTGAGAGATGTACTTGGATAATTGACTATACTCAATCCATAACTGGGTGATAGAATGATGGTTGGATATGTCATGTATCACTTGGTAGTATTAACATAGATCAAGATAAGATTCGTTCCCCTTGGATGACAAGAATGATATCGCTGACACCTCGATTAAATAGTACTAAGAAAGTGCTTAGATAGTAAGTAAATGATCTGATATCTGTTTTATCAGTATATTTTGGAATCGAGAAACTAAAGACAATGATGACAATTAACTCAAACTTTGATATTTTGAAAACTCGGTCTGGTGGTATTTGGTAACCCAACCTTCCTATAGGTCAAAGATTCCAACATCACCAAAGATGTGGAGCGTATATGAACTCCATTTGGCATATATGAACATTATGTACTTAAAAGAAGACTGAAAAATGAAAAAAGGAAAGATGAAAATAATAAGAGCAATCTCCAACGGTCATTATATTTTTTCTAAACACTACTAGAAAACGGGAATTTCTGGCGCCTTTTCCGGCGGACGTTTTCCGCCGGTAAATTTCCGGCTGACTTCAAAAAAGTCAGCTTTTATTGACTTCCGCCGGAAATATTAAACTGATTGTATTTCCGCCGGATTTCTTAATTAAGGGTTAATTAATATTTTAAAATTAATTAATCTTTGAAAAAAGTTTAAAAATGATTTTTTTAAAAACATCTCCGGCGGATTTATTTATAATTTTTTTTTAATTTTCTGCCGGAAATCGGTCGGAAATATTTTTAGAAAAATAATTTTTTAAAATTAAAAGAAAAAACTTTTAACCTTTTCCGGCGGATTTCCGGCGGAAAATTAAAAAATTAAAAAAAAAATCCGCCGGAAATGTTTTTAAAAAAATAAAAAATAAATCTTTTAACCGTTTCCGGCGGAAAAATAATAAGTTTAAAAAAAAAAATCCGCCGGAAATATGTATAGAAAAGTCATTTTTAAAAATTTTAAAAAAAAACTTCTAACCTTTTCTTGCGGATTTCCGGCGGAAAAATAATAAAAAATTTAAAAAAATAAAGAAAAATCATTTTTAAAAATTAAATCTTTTAACCGTATTGGATTTTAACGGATGTTAGTTGCGCTTTAACGATTTTATTGGGATTTACTGGATCATATTGGACTTTAAGTAATGGATTGTATTGGTCTTGAATGGAATGTAATGGGCTTTAATGGAACGTATTAGACTTTAATGGAACGTATTGGGCTTTAAACGAATGTATTGGGCTTTCGTGGAACATATTGGGCTTTAATGAACCGTATTGAGCTTTCATGAACCGTATTGAGCTTTCATGAACCGTATTGAGCCTTAATGGATCGTATTGGACTTTGGTGGAACGTATTGGGCTTTAGTGGAACGTATTGGCTTTAATGGACCGTATTGAGCTTTAATGGATCGATTGGGCTTTAGTGTAACGTATTGGGCTTTAATGGATCGTATTGATATTTAATGGATCGTATTGGTCTTTAATGAACCGTATTGAGATTTCATGAACCTTATTGGGTTTTAATAGAACGTACTGGGCTTTAGTGGAACGTATTGGGCTTTAACGGACCGTATTTGCTTTAATGGACCGTATTGGTCCTTAATGGATCGTATTGGGTTTTAATAGACCGTATAGGGCTTTAATGAATCGTATTGGGTTTTGATAGGCCGATTGAACATTAATGGATCGTATTGGGCCTTAATGGATCGTATTGGACATTAATGGATCGTATTGGACATTAATGGATCGTATTGGCCTTTAATGGACCGGATTGGGCCTTAATGAACCGTATTGGTCTTTAACGGACCGTATTTGCTTTAATGGACCGTATTGGGCCTTAATGGATCGTATTTGCTTTAATGGACCGTATTTGCTTTAATGGACCGTATTGGGCTTTAATGGATCATATTGGGCTTTAACGGACCGTATTTGCATTAATGGACCGTATTGGGCTTTAATGGATCGTATTGGGCTTTAACGGATCGTATTTGCTTTAATGGTCTGTATTGGGCTTTAAGGGACCGTATTGGGCTTTAATGGACCGTATTGGGCTTTAACGGACCATATTGGACATTAATGGACCGTGTTGGGCTTTAATGGATCGTGTTGGGCTTTAGCGGACCATATTTGCTTTAATTGACCGTATTGGGCTTTAACGCACCGTATTGAACATTAATGGACCGTATTGGGCTTTAATGGATCGTATTGGGCTTTAACGGACCGTATTTGCTTTAATGGACCGTATTGGGATTTAACGGACCGTATTGGACATTAATGGATCGTATTAGTATTTAATGGATCGTATTTGCCTTTAATGGATCGTATTTGCTTTAATAGATCATATTGGGCTTTAACGGACCGTATTTGCTTTAATGGACCGTATTGAGCCTTAATGGATCGTATTGGATATTAATGGACTGTATTTGCTTTAATGGACTGTATTGGGCTTTAATGAACCGTATTGGGCTTTAACGGACCGTATATGATTTAATGGACCGTATTGGGCCTTAATAGATCGTATTGGACATTAATGGACGGTATTTGGTTTAATGGACTGTATTGGGCCTTAATGAACCATATTGGGCTTTAACGGACCGTATTTGCTTTAATGGACCGTATTGGGCCTTAATGGATCGTATTGGACATTAACAGACCGTATTTGCTTTAATGGACAGTATTGTGCCTTAATGAACCGTATTGCGTTTTGACGGTCCATTAATAACAATAATATTAATAATTTTAAAAAAATATTCTAATTCATGAAATATATAGTAATAATAATAATAATAATAATAATAATAATAATAATTTTAGTGGTAATAATAATATAATTTTAAATTTCATAATCATAATAATAAAAATTAAAAATTAAAATTTTGGATTTAAAATACCGGCGGATATTCTGTCGGAAAATGAAAATTTCAAAAAAAAAAAGCGCAACCGGTTGAATTTTAAAAATTTTAAAATTTTTGAAAAATTTCCGGCAGATATTTCCGCCAGTAATTCAAATTTTTTTATTTTCTAGAAATAAATTATAAAAAATTAATTAAATATAGTTTCCGCCGGAAATTTCCGCCGGTATCGAACCTGATATAAAAACCCTACTTCCTCCTTCCCCAGCCTCCACGCAAAACACATCAAACCCTAAACCCCTATTTCTCCTTAAGACTAGCCCTGCTTCCCGCCGCTGCTTCCCACCGCCTGCGTCCGGCCGCCGCCTTCTCTTCCCGTTGACCACCTTCTTCCGGTAAGTATGTCTATCTAAGTATTTTCGTTTTTGCATGTTCAAATGTGTATATGTATGATGTATATATATATATATATATATTTGTGTTTCTATATATATATATGTATGTATTTCTATATATATATATATATTTTTATGTTTCTATCTGTACGTATGAATGTGTATATGTATAATGAATATATATTTATATTTGTGTTTCTATATATATGTACGTATTTCTATATATATATTTGTGTTTATATATATATATAGGGGAGCGATCAAATGCAAATCACTCAATTTGTACAAACCGTGCAAACCGCATT
>NW_020201768.1:35406-43531 GCF_001531365.2 Cynara cardunculus var. scolymus
TATTTTATATATAACAACTAATTAAACTGACACATAATTTCGTAAATTTGTAGCTATGTCGACTAATGCTGATAGAGGATGGATGTATAAGCGAATAAATAAGAACGGGACTATAAATCCAGTTTTCCAAGCCGAAGTAGTTGGATTTTTGGATTTTGCTTTCTCTAATGAGCGATCTACGGCAAGATGTCCTTGTAAGAAGTGTCAACTTCAAAAGTTCAAAAATAGAGATGAGATTCATATAGACTTGTTACGGAAAGGATTCATGATCAATTATAGTCACTGGTATGCACACGGTGAATTAGAACCCAAACTTCAACAACCACAACAAACAATAATGTACGAAGATTACAATGAGTTTGATGGTGTTGAACAAATGGTCATGGATCAAAATGCTCCCGGTACATCAAGTACGTGGAACGAGCAAGAACCAAATCAACACGCACAACGTTTCTATGATATGTTACAAGCGGCAGACGCGCCGTTGTGGGAGGGATGCCAGAGATTTTCAAAGTTACAAGCAGCGGCAAGGTTTTTGAATTGGAAGGCAGATTGCAATGTACCAGAGACAACCCTCAATCATAACCTTATTATGGTTAAAGAAATGCTACCTGACGGTGAACAACAGGTTGGTAGCTTTTACGAGACAAAGAAGATGTTGAAGGAGCTTGGTCTTCCAAAAGAAAAGATACATGCTTGCAAGAACCATTGCATGTTATTTTATAAGGAATTTGCTGATCATAACAGTTGTGTAGTAAGTGGGGAGTCTCGTTACAAGACAACCGGCCAAAACATTAATGTGCCTAATTTGGTGTTGATGTATTTGCCAATTACACCCAGATTACAACGGTGATATTTGTGTAAGAAAATAGCAAAGGAGATGACTGGGCACCATGATCATTAAACCGAGACGGGAAAGATGGTACATCCGAGTGATGGGGAGGCTTGGAAACATTTTGACAGGATGCATCCCGATTTTGCTCAAGAGATTGGGAATGTTCGTTTGGGATTATGTACAGATGGTTTCAATCCCAATAACTCCAACTCAAATCCATACTCATTATGGCTTGTTTTTCTTACAAACTACAATCTACCACCTTGGATGTGCATCAAAGACAGGAACGTCCACCTGGCTTTGCTAATTCCTGGCAAGAAGAGCCCTGGACAGAACTTGGATGTGTTTCTTCAGCTCTTGATCGACGAGTTGAAGATGTTATTCTTTGACGATGTCGTTACCTATGACGCTCATCGATGAACGAATTTCACAATGAGGGTCGTATTGTTGTGGACGGTTAGTCACTTCCCTGCTTATGTGATGATGTCTGGTTGGAGCACGCATGGCAAGTTAGCTTGCCCATATTGCATGGGTAATGCATGTGCGTTCCAGTTGCGAAACAGAGGGAAGTCGTGTTGGTTTGACTGTCACCGCAAGTTTCTACCAATCAGACACTCGTTCAGGCATGATAGGAACCAATTTCGTGTTAGACATGCGCAAAAAGCTGGTCCACCCCCTCTTCTAACTGGGGAGCAAATATGGGCACAAGTTTGTAGCCTTCCTACGGTCTATGATGGAGTCCCACACGGTTCAAGGCAATATAGGAAGCCTGTGGGTTTTGGGGTAACCCACAATTGGGTAAAGAAGAACATTTTCTGAGAGCTGCCATATTGGCACACTTTGTTGATCTGACACAACCTCGATGTAATGCACGTTGAAAATAATGTGTTTGACAATACCTTTCACACCATCATGGACACCCCAAAATCGAAGGAAAATGTAAAAGCAAGGAAAGACATTGAAGAATACTGCAATCGACCGGAGTTGCATGTGAGGGAGGAACGAAATAAAATATTTAAACCAAAAGCTTCCTACTTATTGAACAAACAACAAGTAGGAAAGGTGTGTGAATGGTTGAAGAAGCTTAGATTCCCAGACGGCTATGATTCTAACCTAGGTGCATTAGTAAACGTCGAAGATGGTAGTTTTTATGGCTTCAAAAAAGTCATGATTGTCATGTGTTCATGCAAAGACTGCTACCTTTTTCTATAAAAGGGATGGTACCGGCTCCAATATGAGATGCAATCACTGAGTTGTGCACATTCTTTCGTGCAATATGCTCAAAGGTGTTACACATTGACGACTTGCTTCAATTGCAGACAAGTATAGTGGAAACTATCTGCAAGTTRGAAAGAGTCTTCCCACCGGGATTCTTTGATTCCATGGAACACCTTGTGGTACATTTGGCACGTGAGGCAATAGTTGGAGGTCCGGTTCAACATCCATGGATATATCTCTATGAGAGACGTCTAGGTTCGTTGAAAAGGACAGTGAGAAACATATCAAGGGTAGAAGGGTCAATTGTAGAAGCATATTTGGTTAATGAACTATCTACCTATTGCTCGTTGTATATTGGAACAACGGTAGAGATACGTCTAAACCGTGAGCCTCAAAATTTTTCCCCCGATTGTTCGTCTTCAGACCGACGGTTAAGTATATTTAAAACTCCATGTCGAGGATTATTTAATAAAGGCGGAACGCATGTTAATCTATCGGATGAAGATATGCACAAAGCTCACACCTACATTTTACTGAATTGTGAAGAAGTTTTTCCGTTCATAGATATCTTCAATACGGAGGTCCTAAATAGAGAGTCATATATTGATGATGCGGGTCTCGACAAACGTAGGGATGATCACTTTGCTGGATGGTTTCATACCCACGTAAGTATATACATATTAACTTTAATTCATCATTATTTATATGTACTTAATAAAATATTACAAATGATATGATTGTAGGTTATGTCTCGGTCAGACCCTGCTTCAGATCTTGTTAGGATTTTGGCATACAAACCATTACGTACGATTTGGACATACCCGGGGTTATTCGTAAACGGTTACAAGTTCCATACCCTAACTCATGGTAGAAATCGCACCACACATAATAGTGGAGTATGCGTGAGAGGGTCTTGTTATTCAGATTCCGAGGCCGACTACTATGGCTTGTTGGATGAAGTACTTGATATAGAATATCATGGGTATGAGCTCGATCGCTGTGTTGTCCCACTATTCAAATGCACATGGTTTGACACAGTTAACGGCATCCGAGTTGACCCAAAACATAATCTCGTGGACGTCAAACATAGATCAAGACTTCGTTTAGACGACCCATTCATCCTAGCATAACAAGCTGAACAAGTCTATTATGTACCATATCCATCGAATTTATTAAAAGATTGATGGTCTGTGGTAGTGAAAATACAGTATCAAAAGTAAAAAAAAAATCTCTAATAAATTTACATCCAAATATAACACCTACTCTATTTTAGAGATTCCAACACTAATTGTATTATTAAAAATTCAACGCATTCGATATAAATATTATTTATCGCTCCTAAACATTTAATTTAAATGCATCTTAATGGTGGGAAAAGTTAAAATTAGCATTTATCTATCTTGTTTCAAATTCGGAGATTTCCCGACCCTGTCTCTATATATTTTAGCATACATTATGGTAGTATTAACATGGCTCTTGTTGTTATTCGATACGTTTTTTTCTCCAACAATTTGCGCATTTTCTTGTCTCGCTCTTTTTATCTTTTAACCCACTAATTAAAGTATTTGATTTTGAATAAAACACACACATACACATTTTTAGTAAATTAACTAACTTTTGGGTATTGTTTTTCATGAAACGCATATAAATCAAATTCACCCAATTAATGCCAAATAGTTACGTTTCTAATGAATGAAAATATGTTGTCTTCAAATTCCACCAATGACATGACCCCAACATCATTTATTCATTTAAGGAAGAGGAAAAAAATAAAAAGACCAATTAAATAAATAATGAGGTGATTTGACGTGATTGATGGGTAAGAAAAAGAGAGAAAAATGGGTCCCGAGGTGCATGTTTTGTTCGATAGTCACCGTCTTATAATAAGAAGTACGGTGCACATATATTTTGGTCCATTCTACTTCTTTTCCATTTCCACCACAACGGATCAGTGTTTCATTCATTCATCGTAAGTCATGTTGTACTCGATTGCCTCCGGCATTGGTGGGATTCCGATTGTAACACCCTCATTTTCACCATGAGTTGTGTCACATCATTCTCATAAATAATAATAAATAACCCCAAGATATAGTGGCTAATAAAGCCTTATTACAGCGGAAGTCTTACAAATTCAATTAAAATTAATAGCTCAACACTAACCCGTCCCATATCGGGTTACATTACAAAATGAGTTTGAGCATAAACCTAAACATCCGAATAATAATACAATTATCTAGGAGAGAACCTCGATCTTGTCCACCCTTGAACCTTTTGCTCCTGAGATGCATACTAATAGTCAGCTTTATAAAGCTCAGTGAGTTGATGGTTTTTTATGCACAATCACACATATCTCAACATGCATAAATTAAATAATACCCCAAATAAAATAACATGCACATTTGTTTCAAACCCTTTTGAAATAATAATGAGATCTCTTAATTTCCCGTCGGGTTAGGGTCTTAGCGTCATCGGCACTTCCCCGGGTTACACGGCTATCCCTTGTCCGGTGACCCATCCCTAGGATGTGTCATCCCTTATGACTTTTGACCCCTTCCCATTCCCGACAAAAATATAAATTCTTTTATAACATGCTAGTTAATGTTTAAAAACATGTAAACAAATAACATGCAACCCACAATAATAATTCATGTACATGTAATAAACCCATAAACATGTACATAAAAAAAATATCGTAATGCTCAATAATTTGTATATAAGCATGCATCCCAGTTAAAGTCTCATGAAGACTCACCTGACTAATAACCTTATCGATGATTGAACGCTTACGAAACCGAATTCTCACCCTCGATTCGCAATCTCGTCCTTCCCCAAATTCCCCTCTTCTTCTTTTTCTTTTTTCTTTCTTGAAGCTTTTAGAATAGCTTCTACATACATATATTTATACTCCTTCTCCATTTAAAAAAAAGGAAGTTCTTTATATTTATGGAGAATATCAAAAAAAAATTGCTACATTTCAAAAAATTAATACAATTTCTTTTCATAAATTAGGAATTTATTTAATTCTTTAAAAAGATTCTCCCCCACCCCGTTTTTTTTTAAATATTGAATGCCATTTCAAATTAAATTAAATATTTTCATAATAATAATAATATTAATAATAATAATAATAATAATAATAATATTATTATTATTATTATTTTAATTCAATTAATTAAAACATAATAAATCTTTAATATTCCACTTATTTCAAATACCCCTTATTTTAGAGTGTTACAACTCTCCGCTCCTAAAAATAGGATTTCGTCCCTGAAATCACTTATCGTTGAACAAATGTGGGTACTTGGCTCTCATATCCCTCTCCGGTTCCCATGTCATCTTTGACCCCTTGTGAAATTTCCACTATACAAGAACCAATGAAATGGTTTTGTTTCGCAACCTCTTCGTCTTTATGTCCAAGACTTGAATTGGTTCTTCGATGTAACCCAATTTTTGATTGATCTTTACATTTTTTTGATGCTAGAGTTGCTGATTTGTTAGCTAAGCATTTCCTTAAATTTGACACGTGGAATGTGTCATGAACCCCTTGTAATTCTTCAGGCAACTTCAAACGATATGCCACCTCCTCTACCCTTGATATTATCTCAAATGGTCCTACATATCTTGGACTTAACTTTCCATGTTTACTGAAATGCACCATTCCTTTCCATTGTGATATTCTAAGGTCATCCCAACCCAACTGATAACCGATCTTCATCTGTCATTGACGTAGTTCTCCTTATTAAATACAACATTCAACCTCTTATGTACCAATGCAATCTTAACTGATGTATGTAGATCTATCTATGTTCATGATAATTAAACATACTAGCATCATGCATGTCCTATTCAAATGCCTCCATGGCTTTTTTTTTCCTGGACATTTAAATGTTAATTGATGTTGTAAACCAACTCTACTGTTTACATTTTATGATGCTTACTTCCTTGAAGTATAAACATCTAACCTTCCAACCAATCCAACAATTTTAAAATTTCTTCTCTCCTTGACCCTGTGTCCAAGGATGGTATGTTTTGCCCAAGTTCAACATTTTCGATATCCCTTATAAAAGACTTGCATGAACACGTGATGTAAATCTTGGATCGCTACCCGAGATTGTTAATTGTGGTACTTTATGCATCATTACTTTCCCATTCACCCAAATTTTGTCAACCTTCCAATGTTCACTTCCTATTAATCGATTGGAAGTGAGATAACTTTATATACTGTTCTAGGTACACCTTTTAGCAACAATACCCACCCTATCATATCCCACTCCATTACTGGAGTTTCTATCTGTTAAAGCCTAATCGATAGTTTCTGACTTTCCATCTCTCATGGAAGACATGTCTTAAAACTCCCTGCATAACTTACTGTTACTTTTTTTTAGTGCCCGGACACCCATAGTCCTCCTTCAAATCCTTGAATTTAAATACTACTACCTTTATCTTTATATTAGAGAACATGACATTTCCTCCCCTGCCATTTTGGCTGGGATGATGCGTAAGCATTAACGTTGCTTATTTGCATCAATGTATCTTGACCCAACTTACATGCAACACTACATACCATACTTGTGTTTCTTCTAGTAATGTCATCCTTAGTGCGAAGCTTAACCCCCCCTTTAGCATCTAAAACGCCTTTTTGACTTTAACCAATTCAAAATTATTTGACTCCTAGTTAAACTTCCCATTAACGTAGATTTTAAGAAATATCTATTGAAACTTATTTTGGTTTGCTAAAAACCATAAGCCTCAAATATGTAATCCCATCTTTGGCATTCTCAAATCCGTTATTGTGTTACTTTTTGGTTTAACTCAACTAAATCCCACTTCCATGACCCATAAATTGAGTTTCACTAATTACATTCATACTTAGAACTAACACAAAGTTTCCCCCTTTTTTTTCTTCAAAAGCCCTCATACAAACCCTATGTATTGCTCATGTTTCCCTGCATGTTTGAAGTTGATCGAATAGGTCATTGCCCTTGGCAAAACCTTTGCTTATGTCATTGATCTTATACACATCAAATTTATTGATGCATACATGCATCATACCATATTTATTTAACTCACCCTGTCAATATTATCCAATGTGTTAGCTAAATAAAATCTTTGATCAAAGGCTCTTGTAATCTTTTCATCGAATTTGGCACATTTGCCACGACAAAATCAGATCAATATCCTCATATTATGTGTTCCCTCTGGAACTAGGTCAATTTGAGGAACCTTCACACCTAGTGATGCTTTCAATACATTATCTCTAACCACCTTAATACTTGCCCACACCATGGGTACATCATACACCATCTTATTTTATTGATTGAAGTCAACCACAAATGCTAATAATTCAATGCTACATAACATTCCCCAATATATTCACTTATCTTTCTTATTGATATTCCCTCAAACTTTGATACATTTAGGCTTTAGTCTAACATGTTGTTCCTTAGTGATTATATCACCAAGCTTATATATCACCCATTTACACCTCTACTAAGTAAAGACATTGTTAATACGGGTGTATCGAACCTATTTTAGGAGTCTCCCTAGCCCCTTCCAATATCATATTGTGCTCCATGTCGCAAATTTTGTGTAAACCCTTTTTTTTCTATTTGCTAGTGTTGTATTACATAGCTCCTAATTTCTCGAACTGGTCTCTTCCAAACATTGGCACAACCATCCTACAGATGCCTCATTGATTCATAACTAATGCAATTCATACCCGTTATGTAATCCCGAGTCATATAACCCTGCTTACCATATTTGTAACATGTTGTTCACTTACTTCAGTGTTGATCGTTTCACTTACTGTTTGCAAAACGTTTGAACCCTCTATTCGAGGATCAAAATTTTATGTCGTAAAATTCTTGGGTATGTCAAGCCCCTTGCTTGAATCTCATATCCCCATCATATTCTTCCTTTCTCCATAGGCTTGTAGTTGTTTTCCTATTATTATTTGTCCGTCTTTAAACATGTACAGAACTACAAATGATGATCACATAATCATGACTACATATCATTTAATGTCTAACTTCTTCATACCCACCGTTGGTCTATATTGACATCTGTGTGAAC
>NW_020201768.1:44771-48645 GCF_001531365.2 Cynara cardunculus var. scolymus
TGTAATCTATAGTTGCATTAAACAACATTGCTAAATATGTGTCCCCTTAGATACCCAGAGCTATCAAAATACAAATGAGTTGATTTTTTTTTTGACATGATCCCTTTGATCAATCTGCATAATTCATACTGAAATTTTAATAGTAAGTTTATAGATATATATAACTTACTTTAAGTATTAGTAATCGTAAGAATCAATTATGATTTATTCCATTGCTAACTCATTATATCTTCTCCACCCTCATCTCATCACCGCTTCCCTTTTATGAAAATATAAAACGTTTAATTAGTCCTTATATAATCTGGACATAGACACACAGTCTGACGAGTTTGTGGCCGTTCCTGATACCATCCCCTCAAATATCTCTAGTACCATGTTCCCCAATAATAGTACTCTTCAATTGTGTCTCTATGGAACTCCAATATGTTCCATAGTCTCACGCCCAAAGGTCTAAGAGTGATTACACATACCCCTCTTATAATGACCGATTAGATGGGTGGCCTAATCACCAACCTCATACCCATCACATATAGTATATGACTTTTTCCTATCACGTAGGTCTCTTTTTCATCTCAAATGAATTCTCCGTGTATATTTAATCATATTGCACATCCTGACAAATCTTTTCTCTAAGAGTCATAACCTTTTTTTTTACCCTAACTGACATTGGCCTCATGTTCATTTCTAAATCATTTACGTCTCTCCCCAAGAGCACCATTATAACTATAAATGTTTGTCAGATGTTTCCTATCAACCTTATTAGTGCTTCAATTCCTAACCTCAAGTTTCCTATATCTATAACCATATATGTTGAGCACCACCTCAACTAACTTAATCTATAGTCATTTTAATAATCACTAGCCCATGAGATAATCCCCTATTTGATCATACCTTACATGGACCATCCATTCTCATCCCATTTTCTAAAAAGGAAATACAATACATCACCAACAATTCGATCATGAGTTTTTATAATAGCAAATTACTCCAATATGAATCTTATGTTGCATTCATATTCTTAATCCCATGATTCAAGCTTGAGTTGTCACATATCATATTTTGCTTAAACCATTTCTCTTTCATAAAAAAAAAACCAAACTTATATACTCTTTTACCCCTTCACTTAGTTCAAGTCTAGGCTAATAGTAACCTAGTTCACCCAATTTTGATCCTCTTAATACCCTCCCAGTTTAAGCTTAGGCTATCAGTAACCTAATTCCCTTAAACTAAGGCTCTGATACCAACTTGTAACACCCTCATTTTCACCATGAGTTGTGTCACATCTCATTAAATAATAATAAATAACCCCAAGATATAGTGGCTAATAAAGCCTTATTACAGCGGAAGTCTTACAAATTCAATTAAAATTAATAGCTCAACACTAACCCGTCCCATATCGGGTTATATTACAAAATGAGTTTGAGCATAAACCTAAACATTCCGAATAATAATACAATTATCTAGGAGAGAACCTTGATCTTGTCCACCCTTGAACCTCTTGCTCCTGAGATGCATACTAATAGTCAGCTTTATAAAGCTCAGTGAGTTCATGGTTTTTTATGCACAATCACACATATCTCAACATGCATAAATTAAACAATACCCCAAATAAAATAACATGCACATTTGTTTCAAACCCTTTTGAAATAATAATGAGATCTCTTAATTTCCCGTCGGGTTAGGGTCTTAGCGTCATCGGCACTTCCCCGGGTTACACGGCTATCCCTTGTCCGGTCACCCATCCCTAGGATGTGTCATCCCTTATGACTTTTGACCCCTTTCCATTCCCGACAAAAATATAAATTCTTTTATAACATGCTAGTTAATGTTTAAAAACATGTAAACAAATAGCATGCAACCCACAATAATAATTCTTGTACATGTAATAAACCCATAAACATGTACATAAAAAAAATATCGTAATGCTCAAATAATTTGTATATAAGCATGCATCCCAGCTAAAGTCTCATGAAGACTCACCTGACTAATAACCTTATCGATGATTGAACGCTTACGAAACCGAATTCTCACCCTCGATTCGCAGTCTCGTCCTTCCCCAAATTCCCCTCTTCTTCTTCTTCTTTTTTCTTTCTTGAAGCTTTTAGAATAGCTTCTACATACATATATTTATACACCCTTTCCATTTAAAAAAAAGGAAGTTCTTTATATTTATGGAGAATATCAAAAAAAAATTGCTACCTTTCCAAATAAATACAATTTCTTTTCATAAATTAGGAATTTATTTAATTCTTTAAAAAGATTCCCCCCCCCCACCCCGTTTTTTTTTTAAATTTGAATGCCATTTCAAATTAAATTAAATATTTTCATAATAATAATAATAATATTAATAATAATAATAATAATATTATTATTATATTTTAATTCAATTAATTAAAACATAATAAATCTTCAATATTCCACTTATTTCAAATACCCCTTATTTTAGAGTGTTACACCGATCACTGAGAAGTCATGCATGTCGTCACGAAGGTTGTTGGCTACACGTAGTACATTGAGAATTAGTGGTTACGGTGTGGTGATGAATATCGGCTCTCTTGTTGAAAGGCGTCGTTGCTCTGGTTTTCCCACCCTCAAGGTCTTCTTATACTTATACGATGTTTTTGTTAATTTTATCGAAATAATTGTATACGAGACCACAAATACAATTTCATGGTGACTATATATATACATATATATATATATATATATGTTAGGTGAAGGCAATTGGGAAGGAAGATCAAAGTGAACCACGATTCCCACACAACATCAAGAAACGCAACCAGGAAAAGAGTATCTCATGAACCCTCTTCCTCAATTCAGTAACCCAAATTACAACCCATCTGACAAACTCCGCGTATGTATGCTTAATTCATGTATTGTATTAAGTTTTTGAAATCAACACACTACAAATGAGACGCTAAAAATGTCTGAGTCTGCTAATAGACTATTTTATAGGACTTAAGTTTGTAGAATCATACCCTCTTGCGTACCTAATAAGAGTGTTGTAATAAGTTTATACGACGATTTTTTTATTATATCTTAACATTTTTTTAAGACAATGAAGTGTCCCATTTGCCTTTTTATATGATATTTGAAAAAGTGTCTTATGAAATGGTTATAATAAGGTACTTTGTTTCAAAAGCGTGTTAAAAAGCTTGATAACTGTCATCTAGACTTATTACAACACTTTAAGATATGACATTAACACGTATATTACTATAAACTCAAGTCCTATAAAAGTAATCTTTTAGGACATTTAAACACCTTTGTGTTTTACTACTTCCATTTCATTGTAGTGACATATGTCATTTATAATAAAATTGGGTTTATAGAGTTGTTTTAAGACATTTAGACATTTGGTTAAAAATGTCTAAATGTCTTAATAAGTTATTTTTAAAATACTTAATTTTATAGGACCAAACACTTGTGTGTCGTATGTAAAAATGTTACGATAAATTTATTTAACAAGTTTTTTTGAAACCCAATTGTGTTGTAGTGTGTCAAACTCTTTCTATCTACAAAAAGTCCTTCAAGTTTTTTTTCTTTTGCTGGTAGGAAAGGTGGCTTTAGTGACCGGAGAAGATTCAGGTATCGGAAGGGCCGTTTGCTACGCCTTTGCTAAAGAGGGTGCAACTATAGCCTTCACGTATGTCAAGGGTGATGAGGACGTAGATGCCACCGACACCTTGAAGATCATCAAAGAGGCAAAAACGAGCGAGTCAAGTGATCCAACTGCAATACCAACCGATCTCGGATACAACAAGAATTGTCAAAACGTGGTTGATGAGGTCATTGCGAAATATGGGCGCATCGATGTCCTGATTAACAATCCAGCCGTGCAGTACGAAACATATTCTTTAGAAGATATAACGGA
>NW_020201769.1:0-1843 GCF_001531365.2 Cynara cardunculus var. scolymus
GAAGAAGGGAGGAGCCTGCAGAGGCTAGGGAGATGAGTGAGGAAAGACCAAGGGTAGTTAGTCTCCCACGAAGCTCTAAGAAGGCAAAGAAGACTCACAAGGATGTTGATCCTTCTAAGAAAAGTAAAAGGAAGAAGAGACCCGCAAAAGAAGAGGGTCCAAGCAGTCCTCTACCAAAACCGAAAAAGAAGAAATCGAAGAAGGCCCAACCCGCAGAGGTTGAGGTCACAGAGACTGAAATCCAAGAAAGCCCAGCAGAGGCTGCTCCTAAGCACAGAAGGTTGCGCAAGATTGTTCAAGTAGAGTCCCCAATAGAGCAAATTCACGATGTAATCTTCGACCTCCAACAAGGGTTTACAGCGCCCACAGAGGTGGTAGAATTGGGGACAGAAGTCGTATTAGACGACGAAGAGGAAGAAGTGGAGTTAGGCGAGGGTGAAAAAGATGCCGAAGGCACACATCCAAGCCCCCATCCCAGTGCAACCCACATTTCTAGGGACCATGTTCTAGAGGGAATCCCTACTGAAGAAAGTGTGCACACGCTGAACCCAACCCAAACCTACCTCACAGAGGACATTCTTTCGTCCTCTGTCGAATGCACAGTCTGCGAACCTCAATCTACTCCAACATCCTCTCAAAAGAATGGTGGTTTTACAAAAAGAGTCCATTCGCCCAAGGACTCGACACTACAAAGAGAGGCATTCGTTGCCCCTCCACACATGAGTGAACCACCAAGTCATGCTTCAGAGGCATGCGAGAGAGTCACAGAGGCTGCGGGTCTAGAACACCCAAAGTCTCCACTCGATCCCTCTACCCAATTAGGCTCTGAACCTATTAGGCACGAAATCGACAAAACACCAATAGGCTCTCCAATTGGGGATGTCCGAGGATCTGGTGGAAGTCCCCGAGATGACACCATAAAATCAGTCACTGAGGGCGCCTTACACTCCAAGGCTACTAGGTCACCATGTGTTGGTGATCTAGGTTCCCCGAGTACCTATGTGACGAAGGAGGAGTTACAAACCTTCGCCACAGAAGTATTCAAGAGGATGGATGAGTTGAAAAGCTTATTCTCCTCCGCACCGGCGACAGAGGTTCTTACACCTCTAACAGAGGCTCTGAAGGAGTTGACTTCCACAACTTCTGAACTCAAGGCGACTTTATCAGCCCTTCAGAGCTCTGTCCTCAAAAAGGATGATCTGACAGAAGCATTCAGCGCACTGTCTCTCAACCCCTCTTCAATCCACACGCTCAAAATAGAATTAACAGAGATTGCCACCCAATACGCTGCAGACATAGTTTCCGCCGGCTACACGGACTACTATGCCGTCAAGAATGAGATCAAAGAGATGTTCTCCTCTGCGGTCACTTATGGCATCAATTCTTCATCCTCCAGGGCTAACATTAACCATCTAGCCACTCACGGAGAGCTAGACGCAATGGTTGAAGCCCTTGGAGAGACCGTGCAAAAATACAACGACCATCTTCTCAAGGAAGCCCGAGCAACCAACGAATTAATAAGAGACTGCACAAAGAAACTCGTCGAAGAAGGTAACAACTTCAGAAATGAGATCTATCGTTGCATCTCTAAAATGAAATGGGCCACAGAGATAGACACCAACAATGCCTCTGTGAATGCTGAGATGGTCATTGAAAAGATGGAGAAGGTGGCTTCCAAAGTTTTAAGGCGATTGAAGAAGGCTCCCCTCACTACATGCAAGACAGAGGCCACTCAAATCCATGATGATCAGGGAGGCAATGACCCTGATCGTCATGAGGGGGAGAAAAAGACAGAACCAAAGAAGACAACCTCTGCCAAACCACTAAAAATAGTGGACTCTGC
>NW_020201769.1:3033-7553 GCF_001531365.2 Cynara cardunculus var. scolymus
ACTGTCAAGACTGACCTGCAATATGCCGTAGACGATTTTCCAAACTCTGTTGTGGAGTAATCTCTTGTAATAGTATAGGCCTGTAACAATCTTTTAATTCTTTCAGTTATGTAATTTTTTTTCAGAGGATGAGATTAATCTCCTCTTGTAATTTTTTCATAAGTAAAATCTTGCACCCAACTGTCCGAAATTACTTTTTCATACTTTGGGGGAGATTGTTAGCTCAATTATTCCTATTTTGTAAAAGTATAGAAAAAGTATACTGCAAGTCTTGACAGAAGCATAACTCCACAGAAGACAACAGAGGACTAAGAAAAAGAAGCTGTTTGATCGAATAAGTGAAGTATGACAGAACCTCTGATGTCTCTCACAGAGGTTCTGGAAAATAGTCCTCTGTCAAATAATAGAACATGCAAGTCAAATACAGCAGACCCTCTGAGATGGCTCACAGAGGGTCTGCGAATTTCATCTTCTGTGAAGTTTCTGTTCCAACAGTTTTCCAAGGTTTTTAGCCGCATATGCTTCTCACGTGACTAGGGAATAATAGACTTTATTTGGACGGCTCAGATGAAGACACGCATCAAGATCTGGTCTCTAAGGTCGTTAGGAACTAGTATAAATAGCGGCTAAGGCCTTTGTAATCTGTGGTGCTTCCTATATTGTAATCGTCTAATTTTTCAATTGAATGAATTGAAAAACCTTTGAAGCAATTCTCCTATGTTCATCTTCTTCATCAATATTGTGTGTTCTTAATATTTTGTTTTGCTCTTATTATTACTTCCACTGCACTTCATTGTTCAAGAGCTTTTCTAGAGTATTTGATCAATATCAAAACTGAATTTAAGATCCAACAACACACTTGTGAAGAACAGAGACTAATCTAGTAGAAAAACATCAAATTCCAAATTTTCATTGGATGATGAAATTTCTTACAATACTTGAATTAAAATACATCAAGGCAAAACTAACAAAAACTTTTAACTCATCACGAGCTACCTGAGTATATTTCTCTGAAGCATAGGAGCAGTCTTTGATATGCGATGACTGTTGATATCTCATGAATGAGCTGACTCCCTACTTCCCTCGGCACATGGTTCTGCCCAGTATTTCTCTAATAATTTTTTGAAACCATTCAAGTGTGTCTGTTGAATACTTGAAGGCTTTAGTCAGTCTGAAGAATTTTTTAACCCCGAACTCATTCTTACAAACAAGTCCAAGTTCGGGTTGAGTCAGAACTGAGGCAGATCGTTTCTCCTGCAGGCCCTGGAAGTCTTCGTTTGGAGGAGCGCAAGATAGACTTTCAATGCCTAGCCTAAAAGCAATTTCAAAATCCCTTTTGGCTTTATGTTTCACCAAGGATTCCATCGTCTTAACTATTGCTCGGTTTGCCATTCCAAATCTTATGTCATGATCCTGCCTTTGAGCTGTGTAAGCATATAACTCGATCAAGTCATACGGGTTGAGATTGATGAGGTCGTTTTCGTTGAACACGGTAACTAGGCCATGTGCTCTCTCCACGGTGAACTCGATATATCGGATAGCTCGGTTGGCAAATATCTTTACTTTCAAGTCTATGACTCTCCTTATCCCATCATTCGAAAAGACAGCCTGGGGTGCTTGTGTGGTCTGTCTGATGAATCAATGGTGTAAGAGGTCCATAGACTTAGGCGATAAGACTGGAAGATTTTTGGACAAACTTTCATCGCGGTCTTGGTACATATATTGATGGATGTTTTTCATCATGACTGGTTCCCTGCGTGGCAGTTGAGGACGTCTTCTCATCGACTCCATGCCTTGTATGATTTCATCTACCAGGCCCTTTGGAGGTTGCCTTGAAGAAGAGGGAGTATCCGCATGCACCACTGGTTGATGGGTTAAGGGTTGTGTATTGGTTGGGGGTTGTGTTTTGGTTTGGGTTTGTATATGGGTAGTGGGTATGGTTTCATTGGTTGGCTCAGTTTGGGCTTGGGTGATTTCTGGTGCATGGGTTTCTATTGGGGTTTGTGGTTGTTGGGGTGATGGTTGGTTTGTTATAGGTTCTGGTTGTGTGGAAAGGATGAAGGATTGGGTTGTGCGAGGTGTAGGTGAAGGGGTTAAAGGTAGGTTTGTTGTGGGTGAGGAAGTGAAAGTTTGCTTTGTTTCTGTTGGTGGTGTGGTTGGCTCTTCACCGGTTGATGTACTCAACACGATGGGTTTTGGGGTTGTGGCTAAGGGAACATGTATATCTTGTTCATCATCAGAGGGCAAAGCCTCTGGTTCCCTCGCTTGGGTTGGTTCGGTAGAGGGTGGTTGTGGTGCTGGTTGTTGTGGTGCAGCGGATTCGGATGAGCAAGAGACTCTTTCTCCCCCTCATGAGGTCTAAGACCTTGATCATCGGGGTCTGGATCATCATGTCTTCGTCGTTTTAGGGGGCAACTGGATAAGCAGGAGACTCTTGATCTGTTCTTCTTCTTCCACAATCGAATGTGGGCAGCAAGAGTACACACCCGATCCTTGTTGCGTCTTTGTTCCATGGTGCGAAGGAGAGTGTTTTTTCATTCTTGCTGTTGTTTTAGACTCTTCCTCAACGTTGTGGTAGGTTCAACGGATCAGGCAGCAAACTTTGCACTGATCTCATTGAAGGATGAGATGAGTGCCTTGGATAGAGCTCGAAGATCGGCTATGGTGGCAAAGTTTGTGCTTGTAGATGGTGGAGGTGGCACAGAGGGTGTAGCGGATGTTGGAGGATGGGGAAGGTTTGCAAGGAGAGTCCTCACCTCTGCAGTGAAGGATGAGAAGGCTGCATCAAAGGATGGGCCTGCAGAGGGAGGTGGGGGTTGACTTGGTTGTGGGATTTGGGCAAGTATGGTGGCGGGTAGTTGGGTGAGGGTGGTTTGTAAGGTGGCTATTTGGGTGGTGAGGGTTGTGAGAGTTTCATCGAGTGATGAAGTGGATGGAGGTTGAGGTTGAGGGATTTGGGAGATGATGGAGGTGGGTATTTGATGAAGGTGGCGAAGAATGGTTTGTAGTTGGGTAATGATGTAGGTGAGGTTTTCATCGGCCTCAATTGCCTGAGCCGTGAGGGTTGCGATTGATTGGATAAGGACTTGGTTTCTTTGGTTGGCTAGGGAGGATGTGGTATTATGGTGTTGGGTGACGGTTTGTTGGAGCATTTGTAGGCAGGTTGTGTTGGCTTGGGTTTGGGTTTCTATTTGGGTGAGATGGTGTTGGAGGGTTGCAAGGGATTGGTGGAGGTCTGAGGTATCGGTTGAGGGTTGGTTGTCCACTATCCCTTGTATGAGGAGTTTAAGGTCATCCAAGGACCGCGTCACTGTATCAACATAGGCTTGGAACTCTGCCTTTGTGACCAGATCGGCTTGTGGGGTAACCCCTGCAGCAACGAATGCTGCAGGTTGTGCCTCTGTTACTAAGGCGCCTTCTTAGCCTTGTGCGAATGTGGGCCTCGAAGGACTTCCATCATGTCCTTGATAGCCCTCGAGAGAGGAGCTATCTCGTGATGTTGCTACATCAGCTTCCTCTTCCTCGGTTTCAGAGGCCGAGTAAGTGAAGCGAATGTGTGTCCCCTTCAATAGATCAAATATCGAAGGGAGAGGTGCATGAAGGAAAGATCGCTCTGAACGATCCATTGGTTCAACGTCAGAAGCAACACATGCTTCTGTGTGTGTGAAGGGATGTGGCGAGCCCTGAGGCGAAGGGGCTCTTATTTCTTCATCACCTCTCTGTTGAGAGAGGGGTGATGGTAAACGTGGTTCCTCGGCTTGTTCATCTACAGAGGCCCGAATAATGGCCTCTTGATGGCTGGCTGGGGTTGGGGTTGGACTGGGTCGTCCTGTTTCAATACCCCTTTGGCTTTGATCGCCAAGGGTAGTGGATGTGTTTGCCATTTGGGAAGTGGGTTCAGGAATTGTATGAATAAGGCCGGGGGAAGCACGAGTAGCATCATCATCATCATCATCATTATCGATGAAGATGACGCTTGTGCTCCCTCGCTTGGAGGGGGACGGCTCTAAATGCTCCGTGGTAGCTGCCCTCGGTTCTTGGGACAGCATGGAGCGTTCATAGGTCTGGCGTATCTCATTTGTCGATGGTATGACAGTGAGCATAGCCCGAGACAGCGGTCGATTGATGGTGTAGCCCTCCTTCGAGAGGGTTGGTATGTGTCCTTGCATCTTGTAGATCGGGGTGAAAGGCTCCGTAGCAGGTAGACCGTGTTTCACCATCGCATCCCCAATAAAGAGGGCGAGGAAGCGGGGAAAGAGAACTGCAGAGAGGGGCTTTCCTGCGGCTTGAAGTTTGTATTTTTTGATCACGGCCGCATGAATCTCGTTGTAGATGTGGAAGGCGTAATCGAGATTTAGGTTGAAGAATAGCCCATACATGATTGTCATTATGTTGAGGTTCCCTTGGTCTAGGGACCCTAGCTTGTACGTAAGGGATCGGTTTAGTATGGAGAAGAACAAGTTCCATATTGACGGGAGGAATTGTCTTTTGAAGTCCGAGACATTGCGTAGGTCACGGTT
>NW_020201769.1:10168-11803 GCF_001531365.2 Cynara cardunculus var. scolymus
AGAATTTTTCACAATGTTTTGCATTTGTAGAACCAAATATGATGTCGTCCACATATATTTGAACAAGTAAAATGTTACCTTTATGCTTTTTGAGAAAGAGAGTTGTATCGATTGCACCTTTTTCGAATCCATTCTCGATGAGGAAGGTAGATAGAGTTTCATACCAGGCTCTAGGTGCTTGCTTGAGTCCATAAACAGCTTTATCCAGAAAATATACATAGTCTGGATGCTTTGGATCTTCGAACCCAGGAGGTTGTTGCACGTAGACTTCTTCTTGTAGTTTRCCATTGAGGAAGGCAGACTTAACATCCATTTGAAAGACTTTAAAACCGTTATGTGCTGCATAGGCTAGGAACATTCGGATGGCTTCAAGTTTGCGACGGGAGCGAATGTCTTATCATAATAAATTCCTTCTTCCTGGCGATAGCCTTTTGCAACAAGCCTGGCTTTGTTCCTTATTACAATGCCATCTTCGTCCTTCTTGTTTCGAAAGACCCATTTGGTTCCTATGGCCGTCTTCCCTTTGGGTAGAGACATAAGAGACCATACTTTGTTTCGTTGAAACTAGAGTAATTCTTCTTGCGTTGCGTTTATCCAGTTTGGGTCTTGTAGAGCTTCGGAAATCTTCTTTGGTTCTATCATGCTCAGAAAGTTGGTGAAGAGGCATTCAATTGTAGTAGCCGATCTCGTCTTGACACCAGAGGTTGGATCACCAATGATTTGGTGATGTGGGTGATTTTTTGTCCAATTGGTGTTTGATTGAGGTTCTGAAGCAACAGGATGCAGTTCTTCATCGACTGATGGAACTGCTTGCTCCCCCTCAACGAGATCATCTCCAGAGTTAGACTCTGGTTCTTGTGTATGATTTGAAGACATAGGAGAAGTAGATGATGTAGCATGAGCTTTTGTAAGAGATGTACCTACAATATTGGAGTCTGCATGATCTTCATCTCTTCTGGATATAGATTTTGCATTAGATTCATGTCCAGAAACTACTTCTTCTTCGAAGATGTCTTTAAATAATTGAGACAACTCTGATTCACTGGGTTTGCTAAATGATGAATCAGATGCTCTTCGTTGAAGTCTAAGTTCTGAACTGTTGTATCCAGAAGTCATTAGGGTAGAGTCATCAAAGGACACGTTGATGCTTTCAATAACAATCCTAGTCCTTTTGATGAGACTCCGTAGGATTTGGCGGTCCCTCATCGGCTTTCTTATCAAACTTGCCAAGATATTCTCTATCGTTGAGTACAAAGCAATGCACCTAAAGACATGAAAATATTTGACGTTTGGTCTTCTTTGATTGATGAGMTCATATGGGGTTTTCTGGTGTCTCTTGTTGATGATTGATCGATTCTGGGTGAAGCATGCTGTGGAAATAGCTTCAACCCAGATTGTGATTGGTAACTCTGATGAAGCAAGCATGGTCCTTGCTGCTTCCACAAGGGTTCGATTTCGTCGTTCTACTACTCCATTTTGTTGTGGAGGTCTTGCTGATGAAAAGTTTTGAGTAATGCCTTCACCGAAGAGATAGTCATCAATTTTGGCGTTTTTGAATTCAGTTCCATTATCGCTACGAACCTTTACTAACTTTTGTTGTAGAAGGACTTGTAGCCTTTTCATCACTCCAATGAG
>NW_020201769.1:13155-14936 GCF_001531365.2 Cynara cardunculus var. scolymus
AGATTTTTTTATTTGAAGAAGGCTTTGGCTTTACTTCTTTTCTTCTGAGGAAGGTTGGCATTTCTTCAACTGAATGGAAAGAAAAGTTTTGGTTAATTTTATCAGAGGGAGACCACTTCTGTTTTTGCTCACGAGTAAATTTGATGAACCTGAATGGAGTACTAGGGCCTTTTGAGTTATCTTTGGCAGATCTAGCATCTATCACTTTTCCCTTTCCATTGCCTGAAGATTTCATTGATGAAGGAATACCAGATTTCATTGAGGACTTGAAATTTTTAGGTTTCATATTTTCAATGATCCTTGGTGATTCACAACTTGTCTCTTCTTCAGATTCATAGTCGAGAAAGTCTCTTGCTGATTTCTCAAAATCAAAATTAGCATGGATTGGAGCAAAGATGTGGGTTCAGAGGTTGATGCTTCAGAGGGATCTTCTTGAGGTTTCATCGAAGTCAAAATCGATGAATTCTCAATTTTACTTGGGTGATTCATCGATTCATCAGTTGATGGTTCCTCATTCGGATTCTCCTCTTTATCAACAGTACTTGCTGATGGAATAGAGTTGACAAGCAGAGATTTTGGTTTTACAATAGGGTTTTCAACAATCTCTGGTTTAGAAATGTCATTTCTTTCATCAGAATTCTTACATGTACTTTTCTCATATACCACATTTTCAAAATCCTGTCTTGAAATGACAGTTTTTCTATCGACCTTAACTCTTTTGAAATTTGCTTTTGGTTTTGGAGTAAAGTCGGGTTTTTGAATGCTTCCAAGTTTGAAGGTGGACTCAAGGGTGGATATCTTTGTTTCGATGAAGGATTCCAAATCATTGAATCCAATCCCTTGAGTGTCCGTTTGACCGTTTAATTTTTCAAAAACTTCTTGGGCATCTTTATACTTTTTCATCAGAAGTTCATTGGTTTGAAGCTTTTGATGAAGAATTTCCCGCTCCTTTTGGAAGAAATCTTTAAGAGCAACTGAGTTTAGTCTCTCTGCCTCAGATTCCTTTAAGGCCTTAGTCTTCTTTTCTAGGTCCTTAGTTATCCGCTTGTTTAATTCCAGAAGTTTATCTTCTTCTGATTTCTTAAGGGTACTTATGCGAGTCTTTTCCTTTGCTAGTTCAGCCTTTTCTTCGGTCAGAAGGTCAGTCTTCCTTTTGTTTCTAACTTGCTTCTTTTCCACTTTTAATCTTTCAGATTTTTCATAACTTAATTTTTCTTTTAATTTCAAGAAATCTTCTGAAAGTTTGATTACCCTTAACTCTAGTTCTGATGGAATAGAGTTGGTTTTATTTGAGAAAGACTCACATACCTGGTCATCAGAGTTGGAGGCAGATTCTGCATTGGACGTGGCCATTAGACAAATGAGTGATTTGTCTTCATCGTCTGATGAAGAATCGGACACCCAATTCTCATTTTCGGCCATCAAGCTTCGCTCTCTGGAATTGTACTTGTATTTGTTTTTATAGTAGTCAACATCCTTGATCAATCGTCCTTTGCATTCCTTGGAAAAATGACCAAGTTTTCCGCACCTGAAGCATCGAAGGTCATTTTTTCTTCCAACCTTGTCCTCTTTCCTTTCCTCTCTTCTTTCTTCTCTTCTCTCTTCCCATTCTTCTCTTCCATCTCTTCTTTCGTCCCTTTGATGGAATTTGGATGGCTTTATATCATATGATGACTGGTATCTTTCCCTTTTGATCTCTTTTTGCTCATAGGGTTTTTTGATGAACTTCTTTTGGAACTGTTTTGTAATCAAGGCCAACGATTTGGCAAAAGCTTTAATCT
>NW_020201769.1:15166-18621 GCF_001531365.2 Cynara cardunculus var. scolymus
GGGACATAGATAGCTGAGTCCATTCATCGCCTAGACTTTTTAGGAACAAAACATTGTTTTATTCCTTAGTTCTGATGATATCGTTTCTACGACATTGATTTATCAATGTGTTGAAGCGATCGTAAGTCTTTTGTATGGGTTCATCAGGGAGGGCCTTGAAATTAGTGTATTCGTTGAGACATTGTGCTCTATGATTTTTCTTTGTTTTTGCTCCTCCTTCCAGTTGGCTTGCTAGTTCATCCCATAGTTCCTTGGCTATGGAACATGTATCGAGGGACTGGAAGATTTCATTGGGTAGGGCCATGATTATCAACCTTTTGGCCTTTTTGTCAGTTTCAACTATTTCCTTGTCATCTTCGTCCCAATTTCTTTCATCTTTGGGCATGTAGTARGCTGGAATTTCAGCTGTGGTGTTTGTTCCTGGAACTCTTGGGACTAGAGTTTGAGGAATGTAGGGACCCTCATGTATAGATCGAAGGAGATTCCTATCCATTCCTTCCAGAAAATTTACCATTCTGATTTTCCATTGTGGATATTCCTCTCGTTGAAGAGCTGGAGGCTTTGTGAGAGAGTCAACATTATAAGCAGAATTCCAGTTGGCCATTGAGAATGTTGAAGAAGAAAATGTAATTTTTGACAAGAAAGAAGATCAAAAATTGAGAGATTTTGAATGATCGTTTTGATTGGGAAGTCAATCAATAGGCTCTGATACCAATTGTTGATCCCAGATCTCTCAATAACACTAATAATCTAGTTATGAATAACCAAATTATAGTGATTTTATGAAGGAAGTTATGAAGACTCGATAAGAAAAATAAGTATATTTATGAACAGTCTTGAGCTTCAAAAGTTTAACTTTTATAAACTGAGAGACGTAAGAGCAATTCGTAAAAGCGACTCTTTTTACAATAGATCTAAACACCTATTTATACTAATCAGCTAATAATAAGATAACTATATAATGCTATTTTCTAGTAACTCCTCTATTAACAGATAAGGCTTATCTTTTGTATGGATAGGCGCTAGTACTGAGATAAACTCGAATTCCAGCTGTTGACTTGTCATCTCCAGCTGTCATTCATGATATGATGATTTCATCCTTATCTTCAAAATTTCATTGCATGCTTGGATGAAGTGCTGGAAAATCTTCTAAGTGTTGATGACCAGAGGATCGATGAGAATGCTCTTTCCATCGCATCCTTGGACTGTCCATTGGTCCTCTGGTTGAACTGTCTATCCGTCCTCTTGTTGAATTCCAGACTTAGTCATTTCTGCCTTGATGTCTTCATTGGTCTTCTGGTTCTTCATCACTTGTTGTTTTTCATTAATTTTTACATTATGAATTGTGGGGTTTAACATTTTAGCTTCAGAAAGGAAGTCGAACTCACCACCACTAGAAGTACGAAGAGGAATTTTTACTCTAGTCTGGTCGAGTGACTTCTTTAGCTGAGTCATCTGCTGGTCGGTGGGAGCACTGGACACAGGGTGATCAGGGACCCAATCCAGTTGATATTTTGAAATGATTACTACCTGAAAGGTAGAATCTTCAAATAAGGGTTGTTGAGGGATATTAAACAATCTTCAGGTTCCTTTCTTCAGCGACCGCCTTGCCTTTTGACTTGGGGTCCTGGTTCCTTGATGGAGCAGATTCTCCTTCCCTTTGCTCCTCCTAGGATACATAATCCATGAGGGTGACTCCCTTGGTGGCGGTTGTTGGCTTCTGATAATTGATGGTAAAGTCATCTTCATCATCATCGTCATCGTCACCATTTAGGTCACTTCCGGGGTCTGGGATGGTAGGTTCATCATCTTCATCATCATAATCATCACCAGTAGCAACGGTGATGGAAGGAGCATCATCCCTAAGGATGGCATCGACTACCTCAGCTGAAACAGCTTCAGTGGTCGTGATTATAGGAGCAGCAACCGCTTCAGCTTTAGGAGCTTCAGCTTCATCTTCAACTGCAACAGATGATGGAGCAACAGCATGATCAGGAGCAACAACAGTATCAGATGGTCCATCAGTGTTGGACCTCATCTCCCCCTCTCTGGCTAAGACTTGAGAGTATAGTCCAGAGAGTTCGTCCAAGCGCTGATGCTGGAGAACCATCATCTCCTCTAGCCTTGATAGAGCACTGGCTAGAGTTTTCATTGCCTCACACGCCTCATTGAGCTGAGTGCGATCATCGATAGAGAAAGAAGGTGGGATCACTGGAGCTGGTTGACGGACAGCAACCAGGATCTGCTGAAGATGTCCCGTCTGCTGTTGGGCGAGAGCTTGAGCATCATCAGCCCTGCTGGACAGAACAGCAATGGCGTCAGTGTTGGCTTGAACAGCTTCTTGGAGAGTCAGGAAGTGACTCTAAACTTCTTGAACGTCCACTTAGATAGCTAAGAAATTTGCATCAAGATTAGCCTGGGGGGGCATCTCTAGGTGGACTTCAGTTATCCTGTAGAGAACTGAATCAACGGCTGGGAGGAGAAGTTTGATGTCAGATGCCATATCATAGTCATCATCAATCTCTTCATTCCCTCCATCTTCTTCCTCGCCCCCATCCTCTTCCTCTTCTTCAGCATCTGGCTGATGCGTAAAAGGACCTACAAAAGAGGAAGTGTGAGCTATAAAAGGCTCGAGGTTAGTAGAAATGAAAGGGTAGAAAGATGGAATACCTGAGGGGCCATCAATGACATCCAAAGGATTGTCACTGGCGTGAGCAAAGATGCCGTCGAGATGATGGACATCTATATGCTGAGGAGCATCAATAGGAGCAACCTCGGGTCCAATGGTGTGTGTCTCAATATCAGGAAGGACAGCCGCTGATACATCATCGACACGTATAAAGACCAAAAAAGGAGGAGAAGAGAAAATGGTTGAGAAAAGACGTGGGTGTTCAGCGGTGGCGGCGCTGATATTCACACCTTCAGTGATTTAAGTCACTAAGGCAGTTGGGGTAGGTGCCACTGATACAACAGTGTTCAGAGGAATCACTGAAGAGATAGGAGGGTTAGCTAAAAGTGCCTCGGGGTTAAGGCTAATTTCAATAGCTGAAACCTGTCAAGAGGCTTCAGCTAGAGACGTAGTTGTCCCCTTTTTGGCCTTCTTGGCTCTCTAAGAAGAACCAAGAGTTGGTTGAGAGGGTCGTTTTGAAGAGGTTTTGGTGGCTTGGCTAGACTCCGAGGGGGGGGTTTACCCTTGACTTGGCCACATGAGGAGAAGAGTTAGTGACAGACACAATAGAAGTTAGCAACATATCACGGGTAACCACACCACAACTTATTGCGATAGACCCATTTGGTGCCTATCACTGATTTGTCAGATGGACGTGGGACAAGGTACCAGAATTTGTTCCTATCAAACTTAATGAGCTCCTCTTGCATGGCAAGGACCCAACTAGGGTCAGAGATAGCATCATTGATTTTCTTGGGTTCAACTAAAGAAAGAAAGTTGATAAAGA
>NW_020201769.1:19026-33120 GCF_001531365.2 Cynara cardunculus var. scolymus
GGTTGTCCATAGTGAGAGAACATCCAGTTTTCTAATTCATCCTCATCATTTAAGATGGGTTTTGAATTAGCTGATTGAGATTCATCAAAGGTGACATGAATATATTCCTCTATCGTCTATTTTCGTTTGTTGAATACTCTGAAGACTTTGGACACTGAAGAATATCCAAGAAAGATTCCTTCATCAGCTTTGGGATCGAACTTTCCAAGTTGGTCGCAATTGTTGAGAATGTAACAAGTACAACTAAATATATGAAGAAAACTTATAGAAGGTTTTCTTCCATGAAAAAGTTCATAAGTTGTCTTCTTGAACCTTTTCATGATCAGCGATCGATTTTGAGTGGAACAAGCGGTGTTGACAGCTTCTGCCCAGAATTGAGTAGGGAGATGGGATTCGCTGAGCATTGATCAAGAAGCCTCAATGATTGTCCGATTTCTTCTTTCAGTGACCCCATTTTGCTGAGGAATTCTTACTGAAGAAAAGTTGTGAGAGATTCCCTTGTCCTCAAAGAAGTTATCCATAGTACTATTTTTGAATTCAGTGCCATGGTCACTTCTAATAGATCGTACTTAATGTTGTTGAGTACTTCTATTTTCTTGATGAACGAAATGATTTCTTCAGGTGCTTCATATTTGGATCTTAGAAAGAAGACCTAAGTGTACCTGGCATACTCATCAACAATGACAAGTGTAAACTTCTTTCCAGCTAAGGATTGCACGTTGACTGGACCAAAGAGATCCATGTACAATAGTTGAAGAGGTGCAGTCACTGAAGAGATTTGCTTTGACTTGAATCTAGCTCTTGTGTGTTTTCCTTTTTCACATGTTGAACAAATAGATTCCTTTGCAAAAGAATGTTGAGGAAGACCAGTGACAAGATCATTTATTGACAGCTCGTTGAGTGTCTTGAAGTTGAGATGACAAAGCCATTTGTGCCATAGCCAGTTAACGTCTGACGAAGCTTTAGAGAAGAAACAGTTGTTCTCAGTGAGAGAGGAATTCATATTGATGATATATACATTCTCTAGGAGAGAACCGATTAAGGCAACCTTATCATCTTTGTCAAGAACGTGACATGAATTCTTCGAGAATTTTACTGTGTAGTCTTTGTCACACAGCTGACTGATGCTAAAAAGATTGTGCTTCAGTCCTTCAACATATGCAACATGTTTGAACGTTGTTACACCATTGGTCAATATACCAAAACCTCTGGTATATTCTTTTTCTTTACCTCCAAAGGTTACGGAAGGTCCTCTTTCTTCCTTGAAATGAGTTAGTAGGGATTTGTCTCCAGTCATATGTCTTGAACATCCGCTATCAAGACACCATATACCTTTGACGTCCTACACAAGAAACCAAATTAAGAATGCTATTGGTACCCAACTATTGGGGTCCAGCTTTGTTAGAGGCTTCATCCACTGGTGCTGAGGAAACAGTATCAGTTGATGACATCACTAAACCTGAAGAGGTTTAAGTGGAAAGAGAAACATCCTCTGACACAACTAAAGTAGTTTCAGTGGAAGTCTTCACTGAGCCTGATGAAGAGGCTTCAGTGGTGGGGACTACAATGTCCGATGCTGAAGATTTGTTAGCAAGAGTTGTTTTCGTTGAGCCTAAAGAAGAGGCACAAGCGGTTTGCTTCACGTTGGTTGCTTTTGCAGCCTTAGTGGATGATTTCGCCTTAGTTAATTTCTTAGCCTTGGCTACTTTCTTGTCCTTAGCTGGTGAACCAGCCTTGGCGGCAGAAGGACACTTGCTGGCAATATGAGTTTTCTCACCATCGTGTTTGCACTTCCTAAAGCTGAAGATAGCTTTAGGGCCAGGAAGTATCATATTAGAAGAGGGACCAGCTCCAATGATTCCCTTTTAATCGGTTCTAGGAGGAACCTTTGAGGCTTTGGACTCCTTAGGTGAAAAGTTCACCTTGAGCTCAGACTTGGATTTCTAAGAGGGTTCAGATTTCCTAGTCCCTGAGGAAGAAGAAGAAGCTTTACAAGCTAAAGGAATAGACCTTGATCTTTTAGACTTGTTTGACTTCTTAGGAAGGGATGTTGTGACAATGGATTTACCTTTGTATTTGCAACTAGAACACGAAGGAGTTCCTTTAAGATGACTCTCAGCAAGAGAAGACTGAGAGGAAGAATTGTTAGGAATAGAAGAGACGAAGATGCCAAATTTAAGCATGGACCTGTCTGTAACACATTCTTCCTGATCATAGGAGAATCCTAGACCGGTCGTTATCTTGGCGGGGATCTGAGCTTTGATGATCTCAAAGGCTTTGAGAGAAGCTTTACACCACCCTTCAATGGTAGCTTTCTCAGCCTTAAGTTCAACGATTGCTCACTCACGCTCAGCGATTTTCGCGTTCAACGGTGATGGCTTGGTTTTCAATGACCTGATCCTTAAGATTTTCCTTAACAAAGGTCAGCTCTTTGATCTTAAAATGGAAAATCTTTAACTGTTCTTGAAGATGAACATTAAGCATTTCCGCTTTAGATTTTCCATTGAGGGCATTGTAAAGATCAACCGTCAACGTATCTAGTAAGGATAGGCTATAAGAAGAAGAAGGTTCATTCAGGGAACATATCTGAGTAGTAGAAGAGGTAGATGGCTCAGAAAAAGCAGATGCTTATGAAGACTCTTCATCTGCATCTTTGGCCATCAAGCAAAGATAGGATGTATCTTCCTCGTTAGAAGATGATTCATCGGTGAGTCAGCCCATTCATGCTCTTACCGATATACTTATATATGGTCAGTGATAAGAAGATCACTGAAACCAAGTATTAAAACTTTAGTTACTGAAGAAGAAAAGCTTCAGTGAAGGTTTTAAGTCGAAGAAAAGAGAAGAGTAATCATGCCTGAGAGAGAATAAATATATTTACTCAAAAGTTCAGTGTCAAAGATAGAGCACTAAATCATTTTACTTACTGAGTGATGTTTAATAGCTGAAGATTAGTCTTCAGTGTTTAACATCCCCAATTCGATGATCAATATGTTGAATCTTGTCTCATCAAGAGGCTTGGTGAAAAGGTCAGCGAGTTGATACTCAGTTGGAACGAAGTGAAGTTCAATATCACCATTTATAACATTGATCTATGATAAAATGATATCAGATCTCAATATGTTTGGTCTTGGAGTGAAGTACAGGGTTATTTGCAATTGCAATAGCACTAGTGCTATCGCAATAGATAGGAACCTTTGAGAACTGAAGATCGTAGTCCATCAGCTGGTTTTTCATCCAAAGAATTTAGGCACAATAACTACCAGCGGCTATGTATCCAGCTTCAGTTGTTGATGTGGACACTGAGTTTTGCTTTTTGCTTGTCCAACTCACCAACTTTCCACCTAGAAAATGACAGCCTCCAGTGGTGCTTTTCCTATCAATTTTGCAAACTGCAAAATCACTATCCGAATAACCGATTAGGTCAAAACCTGAACCTTTAGGGTACCAAAGACCCATGTTAGGAGTTCCCTTAAGATATATGAAGATGCGTTTGATATCAATTAGATGGGATTCCTTTGGTTTAGCTTGATATCTTACACATAAGCATGTGGAGTACATGATATCGGGTCGACTAGCTGTTAGATACAGCAGGGAGCCGATCATTCCTCTATAAACAGTAACGTTTACAAGCTTTCCATTTGGATCCTTGTTGAGAGAAGTGGAGGAGCCATTGGAGTCTTCATAGATGAACTGTTGGATAGATCAAACTTCTTCAGCATGTCACAAACATTCTTACTTTGATTGATAAAGATACCTTTATCTGATTGTTTGATCTGAAGACCTAAAAAGAATGTTAGTTCTCCCATCATGCTCATATGATATTTTTTCTTCATGCGATCAGCGAACCGAAAATACAGAGAGGGACTAGTGGAACCAAATATAATATCATCGACATAAATTTGGACTAGAATGATGTGACCCTTAACTTTCCTAAGAAATAAGGTCTGGTCAATCTTTCCACGAGAAAATTTCTAAGAGATGAGAAAAGAGGAAAGGGTATCGTACCAGGCACGAGGAGCCTGTTTTAACCCATAAAGAGCTTTATCCAACCTGTAGACATGGTTTGGATACTTAGGGTCAAGAAACCCTGGAGGTTGTTCAACATAAACTTCTTCTTGAAGTTTCCCATTTAGAAAAACGCTCTTTACATCCATTTGGTACACTTGAAGTCTCTATGGGCAGCAAAGGCTAGAAAGAGTCGAATTGCTTCGAGTCTAGCCACTGGTGTGAAGGTCTCATCATAGTCGATCCCTTCTTCTTGTCTATAACCCTGAGCAACAAGTCGAGCCTTGTTACGGGTAACCACACCATCTTCATCCAACTTATTGCGATAGACCCATTTGGTGCCTATCACTGATTTGTCAGATGGACGTGGGACAAGGTACCAGACTCTGTTCCTATCAAACTCAATGAGCTCCTCTTGCATGGCAAGGACCCAACTAGGGTCAGAGATAGCATCATTGATTTTCTTGGGTTCAACTAAAGAAAGAAAGTTGATAAAGAGACAGATATTACCTAGACCACAACGAGTCTTGATACTTGCATCTGGATTACCAAGAATTTGATGAATTGGATGGTCTATATTCCATCACTGAGCCAGTAGAGGAATTTCATCTGAGTAAGCGAGTTCAGGAACTAGAAGATGAGGCTTCAGCTGCAGTATCTTCAGCAATAGGAACTATCGCCAAAGGAGCCTCAGATTTAGCGACTAAAATGGTTTCAAATATTGTAGGCATTTGATTCACTAATTGATCATTGTTTGAAGTAGAAGGAAGAACATAGCTAATAGGCACGATAGCGATCTCTAAAGAAGATGCGTTGGAGTGACTAGCTGTAACTGGAATGATGAGTGGATCATCTTCAGCTTCATGAGATTCAGCATTCAGAGGAGCACTGTAGGAAGCTTCAGGTTGTCCATAGTGAGAGAACAACCAGTTTTCTAATTCATCCTCATCATTTAAGATGGGTTTTGAATTAGCTGATTGAGATTCATCAAAGGTGACCTGAATATATTCCTCTATCGTCTGTTTTCGTTTGTTGAATACTCTGAAGACTTAGGACACTGAAGAATATCCAAGAAAGATTCCTTCATCAGCTTTGGGATTGAACTTTCCAAGTTGGTCGCGATTGTTGAAAATGTAACAAGTACAACCAAATATATGAAGAAAACTTATAGAAGGTTTTCTTTCATGAAAAATTCATAAGCTTTGATGATCTCAAAGGCTTTGAGAGAAGCTTTACACCACCCTTCAATAGTAGCTTTCTCAGCCTTAAGTTCAACGATTGCTCGCTCACACTCAACGATAGCCTTTTCACGTTCAACGGTGATGGCTTGGTTTACAATGACCTGATCTTAAGATTTTCCTCAACAAAGGTCAGCTCTTTGATCTTAAAATGGCAAATCTTCAACTGTTCTTGAAGATCAACATTAAGCATTTCTTCTTTAGATTTGCCATTGAGGGCATTGTAAAGATCAACCGTCAACGTATCTAGTAAGGATAGCCTAGAAGAAGAAGAAGGTTCATTCAGGGAACATATCTGAGTAGTAGAAGAGGTAGAAGGCTCAGAAGAAGTAAATGCTTCTGAAGACTCTTCATCTGCATCTTTGGCCATCAAGCAAAGATAGGTTGTATCTTCCTCGTTAGACGATGATTCATCGGTGAGTCAGCCCAGTCATGCTCTTCAGCGACAAGGCCCTTAGCCTTTCACTGGTTGTTCTTCATCTTCCTTTACTTCTCCTTTAGTTTTAAGTACTTTTCATTCTTAGTCCTAAAGGAGGATGGGGTTTTGGAAGATGGCGTCGAAGTTTTCTTTGATCTGCATTCACCTGCAAAATGCCCAGGCCGGTGACAATTGTAGCAGACAGCTGAAGCCTTATCTATTCTTTCAGACTTTGGCTTTTCCCTGATGGGCAGCTGAGGAGATCTGCGGTAGTTACTTTTGCTGGCGAACCTCCTGAAAGATTTAGTCAAGAGGGCTATGAATCCATCAAAATCTGCTAGATCAGATTCTGGAATATCCTCAAAGATAAAAGAGTATATCTCTGTAATAACAACAGGAGGAAGAGAAGAAATAAAAGGGGTAGAAGGAGTTTCAGTTGAAGAAGCTTCAGAGATCAATGCTAAGGAGAGTTTTTCATTTCTCTGGAATCTTTGACTAGATTCCTCTTCAATTGATGAGATTGCTCATGGTTAAAGCAGAATCCCGTAGAGAGTAGAGAGAGAAAGAGTAGACATGTCATTGGACATCTTAAGACACATGGAAAAGGTGTCCCAAGACTCAGGAAGACATTCTAGAAACTTAGTTAAAGTTTCATAATTGGAATATTCCCTGCCTACAGCCCTTAGATCAATAAGGAGACAATTAAAACGTTGATGTACTTCAGACAGCGTTTCAGACTTTTCATAGAGAAAGCTTTTGTATTTCCTTACTAAATTGATCTTTCTAGTTTCTTGAACCTGAGTGGTTCCTTCGTATTGAACACAAAGTGTGTCCCACATGGATTTAGAAGTCTTGAGCTTCATCACAGAATGATAAATCTCGTCAGGAAGAGACATAGCTATTATAGATCTAGCGCAAGTGTCTATAGCTATTTTTTTCTTGGCTTCATCACTCCACTGATGAGGAAGCTTTGGAATCTGCCGTTCAGGAATCGCGGCAGTCGTAGTTGTTGTTGGAACAGCCGGAGCAATAGCAAATGGTACATATGGTCCATTTTCTATGCAATGTGGAATTTCAGGATCCACACCTTCAAGAAAGAGGGACATCTGGTTCTTCCATAGACTAAAGTTGTCACGGACGAACCGGGGAGGTTTGGCAAGAGAGTCATTGTCTTTTGTGTGTGTGTTTGTAATTTGCAAAGCCATTTAAAAGAAATAAAGTTATTTAGAGAAAGAGATAAACTAATGCAGAAAAACAGTTAAACAACTTAGAGAAGATAGAACACTGCTCTGAGACCACTTGTTGGTCCCTTGAGGGTCTACAAGATAAGTAAAACATGTCGAAGGGGGAGATGAATACAAACACAATATTTTCAAAATTAAAATATATATTGATAGAGAAGATCAATACAAATTTTACAAGACTGTTTGCAGAAAGATAAGGTAAGAAAACCTATATAAATAATCTTTGGTTACACACGAATTCTTAGCAAATGAGAAAAGAAATGTTGTAAAGAAATGTTCTTTTACTTAAGCTAAAAAATGATTAAAGTAAGAATTAGGTTTAGAGAGTGAGTTGCGCACACTCTGCATAGAGAAGACACTTCTATTTATACCCAATGTATCAAATGTTCATTTAATGCAATATGGTAGGGCTAGAGTGCGTGTCAAGCCTTAAGAAGAAGGCTTGTCCTTTGCTACAATGAATAGTATAAAAATCACTATTTATGAGCAGACATCCTTACCTAAAGTTGGTGGGAAATAGAGTCAACTAGTCGGCTCCGTACCATACCAACATTTAGAAGGGTATGGGTTTGTCCTTTGTGTGCATAAGGACAAGACAACAACAATCGTGCTAAGCAAGCTTCCTTTAATCGCTGAATGCTGGAATAACCTGGAGGTCTCTTCAACATTCGCTGAGGCTTAAGCAGTCTTCATACATATGTAGACAGGCTTGTAATCACTGAGTACCGCTTCAGATCACGTACTCGCCAGTCTCTAATCTTCAGTTTCAGTCTTCGACTTTGGCTGAAGGTTCTTTGGTGTGAGTGTCGTCTTCTTGAAGTATCGCTGTCTCTGATTGAATTACAATACAAGTTCTTCAGTGATCACTGAACAGGTTCAGTGATGATCGCTGGAACTGAAAAGACAGAAACATTTACAACATATAAGTGAAAAGAGATTATCATCCAATCACTGAGAGAGAGGATCAACAAATCTCACTTTAACTTCCTTGTCCGGACTCCTTCCTCGGACGCAACCAGTTTTGGCCTTAAATTTCTTCAAGATCCAACCCTTCCTTGGGCACTGCCTTGTCCGAGCTTGGGGTTTCTCAGCTATACTTAGCATCCTCGGACAACCCCTTGTCCGAGCTCCTTCTTTCTTGGTCACCATCCTAGCTTCTTTTCCTCACTCTTTGGCTTGTCTGTATTTCACTTAGTTCACATTCACTTTGTTTTGAAGCTTTCTCGGTCAATGCATTGATCAAGCTCCACCATTTCTCAAGTATAAACTTGTCTTTTTAAAATCTTTCCCGGATACTGTTTTGTCTGATTTGTTCAATTGTTTTGTGTTCAAGTCAAACTCACAATTTGGTTTTAATCGTTTGGATCTATTAATTGTAGTTGACTGAATTCTTGATTCAAATAATTCTTTAGTTTCGAAAATTTTTTGAATTTTGGAAAAGTTGACCAGATTGGTTTTTAAGGAATTGTTTTTGGAAAATTTGTGAAGTCTGAATTTTTTATCTGTGTGAGATCTTTGAAATATTTTTTGGAAAGTATTTCTTTGATCAATTTCATTTACTGCATAGATTCTTTTTATCAAACTTGAATTTTAAATGACAGCATTTTATGAGAGAGAAATTAAGGATCTAAAAGAGAAGTATGAAAAGTGAGTCTAGAAAATAGTAAAAACTGTTCTTGGGCTATACTTTTATCAAATAGCAATGAAAGAATTGAGGAAAAGAAGAAGCTCTTAAAAGAACAACTGGATGAATTCATTAAAAATGCTTCTGATTCACAGGAAAGTAGTTTAAAACAGAACAAAGAGATTGAGGAGCTAACAGAGAGACTACATGAAGCTGAAAAGAGATTTGTTGATGATAGGAAATTTTTAGAAAATGAGAAAAATAAGATAATAAAAACTGAGAAAAAATTGGTTGCTGAAAGGAAAGTTTTGGAAAAAGAGAAGGATAAGATGATAAAAGCTGAAAAGAGATCTAATTCTGAAAGAAAATCTTTTGAAAGCAAGATTAACACTTTGGAGTTGAATGCCAAAATGCTTTTAAAAGTAAATATCTGATTTTGAACAAGTTATCATCTTGGAATGAGCCAGGTTTGATAAAGAGAAGAAAGAGTTTAAAGAAGAATGGCTAAGAAAGAATTTGGAATTGTTTGACAACATTGTTCAGAAGAAGAAAGATCTAGATGAAGAGAAGAGAGTGTTTGCTCTTGAAAAGAAAAACACTGCTAAGAAAAATGCTGCAATTGCCAAAGAACTTACAAAGAAGAAGAAATGGCTTGACACTGCTTCTGAAAATGAAAAGGGAAGTTCAGATGAAGAGAGAAAATAATTTGAGAAATAAATAAAAGTTTTTGAAAAGATGAAAAAAGAATTGGAAAGTAAGATTTTGGAATCTTCAAAGAAATTGTCTGATCTAGAGACAGAACTTGTTACTGAGTTGAATATGAGATCTGAACTGAAAATGAAATATGATCTAGTTGCTGATGAGAGAGACCAGTTACTCAAGAAAGTTAAGGACTTTTCAAGTGTTAAAAGCTCAATTGGTTCTCAATCTCAGTGTAAAACTAGCTTTTATGACTGTTCTAGTATTAAATCTAACAGTCATTCAAGCAGCCCTAAATCAATTGTTTCTAAGAATAAGTCTCGTTCTTCAAATCAATTTTATCAAGGGTATATCATTGGATCGCCCAATTATTTTTCAAAAGCTAAACATGTTTGGGTCAATAAAGTTGATTCTATTTTTGTTGGGTTCAAGAATGTGCTTTATCGTTGTATTCAAGTTCTCCCCATTGTGATTCCTTTGTAATAGTTAGCCTTTACTATTTCCTAGTATAAATAGTCTTTAGTTCTCTAATTGTAATTAGTTCAGTTAATTACAAATTAGAACAGTTAATCATTTGTACTTTTCTCTCAAGAAATACATTTCAACTTTGGTGATAAATCTTTCTCTATTCATCTTGATTCATGTTCTTGAAGATTTAATCTGATTTGTATGATTTTGGGAACATCAATTGGTATCGGAGCACAGATTGTAGCAATTTGATAGAGGATTTACAAATTTTTCGAGGAATTTTGCACAGATTTAGTGGATTTAATCGACTGTTCTTGATCTGTTCATTGCTGTTCTTGAGATTTTTCGACCGGATTGTACATTTTTGGCTCTAATCGCTTCAATTTTTAGTGTTAATTGTTAAAATTTGCACTACTAATTTCGCATTTTTAATCTGAACATCTTTGATTCACATCATTTTGGATTTTAATCGAGTTTTGAATCATTTTTGATCGATTTTTGAGTTTACAAAAATAGTTTATGTTCTTCAAAAACTCATAATTTTTCATGTTTTGATCCAAATTTTTGGTAAAAATATGTTAAAATTGTGTTTGTTTTTTAATATTAATCTGTATAACTCTTGATCGATTTAGTGTAAATCGCTTAGTGCGTGTACGATTTAAGACTTGCATATTCTGTGTGAATTCTTGATTGTTCGATTTAGGATAAATCGGGTATCACTTGATCGATTTAGAGATAATATGATTGTAACGTGTGCAATTTAGTAAGCGATTTAGTTTATTTGTCTTATATATCGTGGGTTTGTTGTGCGATTGTTTGATATTGTGTGATTTAATATTGGTCTCAAGTGTTTTTGTGCGATTTAAATTTTGATCGAACTTTGATTTTGACTTGGTAAGCGGATTGTTGATTTTGACTAATTTGAACGGATTTTGACTTTCATTGTTAAGCGATTTAAAATTGTTTGACTTTGAGCGGATTGAATTCTTTGACTTTTTGAACGGATTGTATAGTTTGACTTTGTAATTGAGCAGATTTGATCGTATATTGAATTGTTGACTTGTTTGACTTGACTTGTTGACTTTTTACGTCCGTATTTAATTTTGTTATGTGTGCAAAATTTGGCTAAGTGTTTGAATTCACCGGATTTCTCTGTCGGATTTATTGTGATTGAGCGAGCTTAGTTGTCTTTGTTGTCCGCATATCTAATCTGGATAACCTGTGTTGATTAGAATCTTGACTATCTTTTTATCCGGATATCTAATCCGGATACGCTTGTCCGGACTTCTAATCCGGATAAGTTTTGTGCTTAATTTTTGTAAGTCTTGAATGAGTGTGCAAATTCATGTGTGCGATTTATTGAGATAAATCTTGAATCCTAATCCTTTAAATCAAATTTTGAACTGTAGAAGATCCGATATCAAATAAATCTGATATAATGAGTTCAAGGGAAGCAATGGCTATTGGTACTGACACCAAGCCACCAGTACTGTTTAAAGGAGATTACAACCAGTAGAGAGACAGATTCCTGAACTTTATCGAAAGAATGAAAGAAGGTGAGCTGATTGTGGAATCTTTGATGGAAGGACCTGCAGTTTTCTGGAGAGAAACACCTGCCATCCCTGATGAAGGCAGACCTGCTCAAAGAGTAATTAAAGAGAAGTCCAGATACACTGCTGAAGAAAAGGAGAGAGCACATGTTGATGTGTTGTGCAAGTCATATATGATGCAAGCACTAACCAATGACATTTACACAAGCATTGACAGTCACAAATCTTCTGGTCACAGCATGTGGGTGCAAATAGAGAAAATGATGATGGGTTCCAAGGTGGGAGCTCAGTTAAAAATCACTAATTGTATTTCTGCATATGAAGAGTTTAAGACTAAAGAAGGAGAGAGCCTTAACGATGTATATGACAGGCTTACCAGATTGCTGAATGAGCTGACCAAGAATGGGATCTCTAAAACTGTCATAGAGATAAATGTTAAATTCCTTAGCAACTTATAACCAAAGTGGAAGCCTTATGCCAATCATATCAGATTCAATTAATCCTTATCTGATATAGATATAAATGAGGTTTATGAAACTCTGAAACATAATGAGGAAGAAGTTTTAGAGGTTCAAGATTCAAAGAAGAAAAAGGAAAAGGAAGTTGTTGATCCTTTGGCCTTTGTATCAGAGAAGAAGAGTAAAAGCATATCTGGGAAGCAAGTGAAAGAGATCAGCCAATCAAGTGAATCGGCAAGTGAAGGAAGCGACAACTTTGACTCAGACTTAGAGATGAATGAATTCAAACATGCCATGGCAATGCTGACAAAAGCATTTTAAAAGAAGTTTCAGAAGAGACCGCACTCGAATAATCAGAGATTCTCTTCAGGTTCAAAATACGAATTTAAAGATAAATTCGGTGAAAAGAAGAAATACGGAGATAAGAGATTCGAGAAGAAATATGAAAAGAAACCTGAAGAAAAGAAGAAATTTGTGAAAGGCGTAGCAGATGAAAATAAAAAAAATACTACAACTGTGGCAAGTTGGGTCACTTTGCGGTAAATTGCAGGAAGCCGGTAACAAGAAATACCGACTACTACAAGAAAAAATTTCTTTTGTCGAAACAACGAGATGCGGGTAAAGCATTGATGGTTGAGGATGATCACTAGTTAAATCTAACCGATGAGGAGGAAGAGTCAGAAGCTGTGGCTCACATTTGCTTGATGGCTAAGACTGAATTTGATTCTTCGGATGAAGGAGATGAGGAGAATGTTGAGATTAATGAAGAGGTATTGGAAAACTCATGCATTAATCAGATGCAAAAGATGATGCTTAAACTCCAATCTTTTCAGCAACAATTAAAAATTGAAAAATTGCGTTCAAATAATTTTCAAAAAGAATTAGAAACGCAAAAAGAAAAATATATCAAACTCTTTGATGAAAATGCTAGAAATTTGGATTGGGCAAAATCTTTATTATCTGAATCAAAAAGATTTAATGAAAAATCCAACATCTTAAAAATCGAATTATCTTATTCAAATGACCGATATAAATCATTAGAGCTAGTGAATGAAGACTTAATGGTTAAAATTAGTAAGCTTGAATTACAAATTATTGATTTAAATGAAAATCTGAAAGCTAAGGAAAAGAAGTTATATAAGAGAGGGCAGACTGATCAAACGATTTTTCTAAACAAATCCTCTGAGACAAGATTCTTTAACCCTCGGGAAGGGTTGGGGTATGAAATTCCGAAATTTTTAGGAAAAACTTTATACTATACCCCAACTTTATATAAATTTGAATATCTTAATTGCGGACCTGAGTTTCAAATTAAATTTACTAAATCTTCTGATGAAGTAGAAGAGCAAGAGGATTTTAACCGGAAAAAAAAAGACAAAATGCAAGTTCCGTTTGACTATAAAAAACTTAAATGATAGCTACAAAACACAAGTCTCTGCATTTTCAACTGATTATTTTTCACAGTTATTCAAAAGCAGAGCTTTCATTAATTTTAGAAAAACAAGTGGTTCAGTTAGAAAAGATTTTAAATGAAAAAAGGCTTTCATTTAATAAACAAATGCAAGAGTTTCTAAATAAAATTGAAAATTTTAGAAAATTCTAAAGTTAAAACGGAACGAGTTGAGTTTGAATATTTTTCGTGTGCTAAATCTTCAAGTGACACTTCGGATTCAGAATAATTAAATATTTTAAATGAAGAAATGTAACACCTCAAACCACACATTGCATGTAACACATATTTCATACAAAAGAAATACATTATATTATCTCATTAAGATCCCTTAGTACAAGAATCTATTATAACCAAATACAAGGTTCAAAAATTCAAATACATTTCTTGTACTAATTAATCAAAACTATACATCAAGACAGATCTTCATGTAGAAATGCGTATAGGAAAAAATATCAAATTTTTCCTTTTCCCTTACCGTCCGAACCTCCTGCAATACATAGTTAAAATCACAAAACGAGGGTTAGACCGAATGGTCTAGTGAGATACCCTATTATGATATTGCATGGTGAAAATCACCAAAATCTTTATGAAAAACAACTATTCATATATATATATAACAAATATATGAATGAAATAGGAACAAAATACCAAATCCTTTCCACTTTTCAAGCTAAGCATTTAGCTATTCAAATATCATACCTTTGAACCAATCAGATATCATATAATGCCACTTTTAAACCTTTTGAAATCAACAAGGTTATTTAAAATATCAAGCCAAACCTTATGTTTTCTCCTCAATATCATCCAGACTATGATTTCCAATAAGAAACCTTGATCCTAAATCTTTAAATCACAAAGAAATAAAGATTCCAGACCACGGTAGTCTTAAGGGATATAATAGAAAGAGTTATATCATACAACACACATACAAATG
>NW_020201769.1:34085-39658 GCF_001531365.2 Cynara cardunculus var. scolymus
TAGCATGATCAAATAAACCAAATTTATCATGCTGTCACATAAACATTTTGTAACAAATAATCACGTATTTATTACCTCGGGTGATAACCAAGATCCAGTTATCACTTTATCCACCCCTCGAAAGAATTTCGTCCCGGAATTCCTTTAATCAAAGAGCCAAGGGTATTCTGATCTCATCTTTGACTCTAGTTCCCATGTTGCTTCTGGTCCTTTGTGAAACTTCCAATGAACTTTAACCAGACTTATCTTTTTGTTTCTCAACACCCTGATCTTTTGATCAATTACGGCTTCTGGCATTTCCACAAAGTTCAGCTTATTGTCTAATTTAATCTCTGGCATCGGTATAGCTAGACTCGGATTCGCCAAACATTTCCTCAGATTCTACACGTGAAAAGTGTTGTGAATTAAACTCAGTTCTTCTGGCAACTCTAACTGATATGCTACCGGTCCAATTCACTTCATATTCTGAACGGCCCCACATACGTCATACTGAGATTTCCTCTCTTTCCAAATCTGATAACACCCTTCCATGGCGAAACTTTTAACATTACAAAATCACCTATATCAAATTCAATCGGTTTTCGACGATTGTCAGCATAACTTTTCTAACAATCTTGTGTTGTTTTGATTCTTTCACAGATCTGTTCGATCTTTCAGAAGTTTCTTGGACAATCTCAGGACCCGTCAGCTGTTTTTCACCCACTTCATTCCAACACAACGGCGTTCGGCATTTACGTCCATACAACACTTCATACGGTGCCGCTTAGATGCTGGAATGGTAACTATTGTTATATGCAAACTCTATTAATGGCAAGTGATCTTCCCACGATCCTCCGAAGTCAATAATACAACTTCTCAACATATCTTCGAGAGTCTGGATAATTCTTTCACTCTGCCCATCAGTTTGAGGATAGATCTTATTGGTACCTGGATGAATAGAGTATCGGGATTTATGGCTTTCATTTAATATCATATTTCAGATATTTCCAAAACATGGTCCCAAACTAGCCCTTGAAAGCACATTAGTCCTTCGTTATTCTGTTCCAAGGTTGAAATCATCTTACCCAACCTTTCTGCCTTAACAAATTCTTCTTTTACAGCTTCTTGTGGGCATTTATGAATTTCCTTACGAATGTCAGGGATTAGGTTCATTCTCATTGCCACAGTTTTAATGGTTCCACTCTTTTCTTTGCGACTTAAAGCGTCAGCCACCACGTTAACTTTTCCCGGGTGGTAAAGGATTTCACAATCATAATCATTAACCAGTTCAATCCATCGACGATGTCGCATATTTAACTCTTTCTGGATGAACAGATGTTGTAAACTTTTATGGTCAGTATAAATCTGACATTTCGTTCCCAGAAGATAGTGTCTCCAGATTTTCAGAGTAAATACCACTGCAGCTAATTCCATATCATGGGTTGGATACTGCTTCTCATGATCTTTCAATTGTCTTGATGCATAAGAAATCACTTTTCCTCTCTGCATCAGAACATATCCTAACCCTAACTTAGATGCATCACTGTAACCACAAAGTCTTCAGATCCATCTGATAGAGTTAATATCGGTGCGCTACAAAGATGATCTTTTAACAGTTGAAAAGCTTCTTGTTGTTCTCCTTCCCACTGGAATTTAACGTTCTTCCGAGTCAACTTAGTTAATGGCACGGCTATTTTAGAAAACTTCTGAATAAACTTACGATAATAACCAGCCAATCCTAAGAAGCTTCGGACTTCAGAAGGATTTTTCGGAGCTTCCTATCTTGCAACTGCCTCTATTTTTGCTGGATCCACTTTTACCCCTGCTTCTGAGATGACATGACCCAAGGATTGAACTTCTCTTAACCAGAACTCAAACTTGGACAATTTAGCATACAACTTTTCTCTTTTCAACAATTCCAGTATCAGACGAATATGTTTCGCATGCTCTTCTTTGGTCTTAGAGTATATAAGAATATCATCGATAAATACAATAACGAATTTATCAAGATATTCTTTACATACTCTATTCATTAAATCCATAAAGGTTGCAGGCGCATTAGTTAAGTCGAATGTCATAACTAAGAATTCGTGATGCCCGTACCTTGTTCTGAATGTTGTTGTGACGACATCTTCGTCCCTGACTTTGAGATGATGATACCCTGACCTTAAATCAATCTTGGAGAAATAACTTGCTCCCACCAATTGGTCAAACAAATCATCAATCCCCGGTAAAGGATATTTGTTTTTGATTGTCAACTTATTTAATTCACGATAGTCTATACACATTCGCATAAACCCATCCTTCTTCTTGACAAATAAGACCGGAGCACCCCAAGGTGAAGTGTTGGGCCTAATAAATCCCTTATCAGATAAATCTTTCAACTGTGCAACCAGTTCTTTCAATTCAGATGGAGCTAAACGGTACGGCGCCTTTGCTACTGGTGCAGCTCCTGGTATAAGATCGACTCGGAATTCAATAACTCTGTCAGGTGGTAATCCAGATAAGTCTTCTGGAAAGACTTCTGGATATTCATTAACAATCGGAATCGATTATTCTTTTCCCTTTTCTTTCTTCAGATCAATTACGTATGCCAAACATCCTTGGAATTTTTTTCGAATACTTTTCTGGGCTTTCATTACTGACAAAATACTGGTATGGTGATTTTGACGATCACCATAAATAATAACTGTTCCTTGATCTGGCAGAACAATTCTGATCATTTTCTGATTACAATTAATACTAGCCTGATACCTTGCTAACCAGTCCATACCCACCACTACATCAAATTATTTCATTGGCATGGGATATAACCGGATCGGAAGTTCACAGTCCCCAATAACAATAATACAGTTATTAAACACACTAGTAATTGTTTCCTGACTATTAGCAGTATCAATTACTAGCTCATCATCAAGTAGCACATAATTCAGACATGCAGTTTGAGCAAACAATGGTGACACAAACAAAAAGTTTGCACCAGAGTCAAATAACACCTTAGCACGTATTGAATTCAAAAGGAATGTACCTGTTACTACATCCAGTGATGTCTCTGCCTCGTTCTTAGTCATCTGGAAGGACCGTCCTCATGCCCCTCCTTGCCCTCCTTTGTTCACAGTAGGACTTCCCCGTGCACCCGATGCGTTACTCCCCATTGTTAACTGCGGATTTCTTAACAAGGGACAATTGGGTCGAATATGATCCGAAGAATTGCAATTAAAACACCTTCGATTAGCTGGGCAATTTCTAGACAGATGACCTACTTCGCCGCATTTATAACATTTTCTTGGATCCATCTTGCATTCTCCCTGGTGAACCTGTCGACACTGTGAGCAGACTTTCTCACTGATCTTGTGCTCAGATCTATTATCATACCTTACAGTTTTCGGTCCTCTAAAAGATGAAGGCCCCTCCCATTTTCTCTTCTCTACAATCTTTCCTTCTGGCTGTCGATTTTTATTTTGTTCGATCACTTCGGCGGCGTCTACCCTCAATGAAAAGCTATAGGGGTTCATGGCAATTACAAACTCTCTGATTAAGGGTTTCAAAACCCAAATATACCTTTCTATCTTCCTGGATTTGGTTGAAACATAATGTTCAGCAAAGTGAGAGTATTCAATGAATCTTTCAGTATATTCTCAAACTGTTCCATTTCCTTGTTCTAGCTTCAGGAAATCTTCTTCCATTTGCCTCACTGCTATCTTAGGACAAAACTGGTTCTTGAATCAGTCCACAAATTCTACCCAAGACAAAGTCTATAAAACATCCGTTCTGGCAGACGATTCAACTTCCCACCAGAATAAAGCATTTGACTTTAATACAGAAACAGCAAATCGAACTTTATCTGTTTTCGGACACTGAATGTTGTTGAATATTGATTCCATTTCTTTAATCCAGCACACGGCTTTCACTGGATCTCTTTCTCCCAAAAATGTTGGTGGCTTGCATGCCAAAAACATTTTAATATCCCCTTCCTTGTTGTGAGTAACTGGCATCGAGGGATGAACTTCTATTCTTTCTGTCTCTACCCTGGCTGGAATTCCCATAATTGAAGTCAAAGTTTCTCGCAACTTCCCCATTTCTTCAGCCAACATGTCCCTAGTTACATATTCAGGGTATGGCACTGATCTTTCCTGAACATTCCCAGAGTGGGATTCTTCGTGTTCAGAATGTACTTCAGTCCGACCCCCTTCCCTGAGACTGACTTCTTCCTCTGCCTCGTCCCCTTGTTCTTCCCTGTCCTCTATTTCCAGACGTGCTAGTCGGAAGATTAACATCCTCAGATTCTAGATGAGCCATTCTTTCAGATCTTCGGGTTCGGCTAAACATCTGCAGGTTTTTTTTGTGTTAATAATCACGTATTCACATTCCCAAATATAATGAAGTATTCAAGTTCAAATGTGTACCTGTAAATTCATAATTACACTGGCCAGATGTAATTAAAATTTACCTTACACAMTGTTCTTTCAACCCATCATATTTATTTTCAATGGAGCTAACTATGTCCTGGACCCTTAACATGCAATATAATAGTTTAAGTCTAGGTATCATGCTGTTAAATACCTAAATCTCTTAAACTCAGGCTCTGATAACACTATTTGTAACACCCCAAACCACACATTGCATGTAACACATATTTCATACAAAAGAAATACATTATATTATCCCATTCAGGTCCCTTAGTACAAGAATCTATTATAACCAAATACAAGGTCCAAAAATTCAAATACATTTCTTGTACTAATTAATCAAAACTATACATCAAGACAGATTTTCATGTAGAAATGCGTATAGGAAAAATATCAAATTTGCCCTTTTCTCTTACCGTCCGAACCTCCTGCAATACATAGTTAAAATCACAAAACGAGGGTTAGACCGAATGGTCTAGTGAGATACCCTATTATGATATTGCAGGGTCAAAATCACCAAAATCTTTATGAAAAACAACTATTCATATATATAACAAATATATGAATGAAATAGGAACAAAATACCAAATCTTTTCCACTTTTCAAGCTAAGCATTTAGCTATTCAAATATCATACCTTTGAACCAATCAGGTTTCATATAATGCCACTTCTAAACCTTTTCAAATCAACAAGGTTATTTAAAATATCAAGCCAAACCTGATGTTTTCTCCTCAATATCATCCAGACTATGATTTCCAATAAGAACCTTGATCCTAAATCCTTAAATCACAAAGAAATAAAGATTACAGACCACGGTAGTCTTAAGGGATATAATAGAAAGAGTTATATCATACAACACATGTACAAATGCCACCCTTATATCAAATGTACACCTCTCCTTGATATGTCACCCTTATCCCATTGTACACCTCTCCTTGATATGCCACCCTTATCCCATGGTACACCTCTCCTTGATTTGCCACACTTATTTCCTCATCAAAACATTTCACAAAAATAATTTCAAATAGACCGCAACCTTATCAATCCAAAAATCATTTATATCAAATCTCCATTTTATGATAAAATAACAATTTTATCAATCAAGCACAAGGCACAATACAAATCCGGTCAACATAGACTTGGCCGGACTTCATCTCCGGTCAAGTCTTAGCCGGTTTACCAAAT
>NW_020201769.1:40238-43528 GCF_001531365.2 Cynara cardunculus var. scolymus
TAGCATGATCAAATAAACCAAATTTATCATGCTGTCACATAAACATTTTGTAACAAATAATCACGTATTTATTACCTCGGGTGATAACCAAGATCTAGTTATCACAAGAAATTAATTTTTCGGATATCTTGAACTCAAAGACTTGTTTAGATGATGAGATTGACAAGTTTCTTTTCGAAGAAACTTCCCAGTCATGAAGATTTTGTTGTAAAAAATGAAACGACTAAGGATTCTGATATAGCTTCAGATTTGAAAAAGAATTTCAATACAAAACCTATTTCCGAGAATTGGTATTGTAAAAAGAATAAATCTAAAAAGAATTCGAGGAAATAGAAGAAGCTTGCTGAAAAGAAAGTTAAACATAAAGTTCATTGTTCAATTAAAGCTGATGATTTTATTTTTCCTATTTCAGATAAATCACTGAAGTTTAAGAGAGTCTGGAGAGTAAAAGAAAAAGAAAAATCTTCAAATCAACAGAAGAATAATAATTTTGCTGATTCTGTATTAAATAATTCGACATTGAATAATCTTGTACAAAGATATTCAGTAGATGAATTGTTTGATATCAGAAATAGTAAAAATAATTGTTCTCCGTGTAGATTGAATGAGTTGCTTATGTCTTTTACTTCTTTTAAGCCTTATCATGTCATGCATTCTGCTTTATCTGCTTTATCTAAGAAAATTCATTTTAAAAAACGTTGGTTTGGTACATATAGTATACCACCAACAAGATCTGATCTCAAAAGACCCAATCTAAAATGGGTACCAAAACCCAATTGATTCACTTTTGCAAGTTAACCGGCATGTGTGCTTCTTAGACTCAGGATGTTTTAAGCACATGACTGATAGAAAATAATTATTATCTAACTTTGTAACGGTAAGATTTGGAAACGATCAACACTCGCCTATCCTTGGATGCAGTGACGTAATATCTGGGAATTTAATGATAAAGAAAGTGTCGTATGTCGAAGGACTTGGACATAATCTTTTCAGTATAGCTTAGTTTTGTGATAAGAATTTGGAAGTTTGTTTTAAAGCTAACCAGTGCAGCATCCGTACTACTGATGGTGAGGAGCTTCTAGCTGAATTCAGAAGATCAAACCTCTATACAATTGACCTATCCAACACACAAGTAGATACTGAAGTCTGCTTGATATCCAAGGCATCCTTGAAGCAGAATCTACTGTGGCATCGGCGTCTTTCTCACCTCAACTTTAAATATCTAAACGAGTTGGTTTGTGACAACTTGGTTAAAGGCATCCCAAACTTCAAGTTTCATAAAGGCCATGTGTGCAGCGCATGTGAAATGAGTAAGCCGAAGAAAGCTTCACATAAGCCGAAGAGAGAGTTCAATGTCGAACGTCCTTTGCATTTACTCCATATGGATCTCTGTGGTCCTATGCGAGTCAAAAGAATAAACGAAAAGAAGTATGTGCTAGTCATTGTCGACAACTACTCAATATATACATAGGTTCATTTTCTGAGTTCAAAGGATGAAGCAGTTGAGACAATCATTTCTTTCTTGAAGACAGTTCAAAATAATCTATAACTGTCAGTTCAAAAAATCAGAACTGATAATGGAACTGAATTGAAGAACAATACTCTTGGTTCATTCCTAGAATCCATCAGTATCACACATACATTTTCAGCAGCCCGGACACCGCAACAGAATGGTGTCATTGAGCGTAAAAATCGAACGTTGGTGGAAGCAGCGCGTACACTCTTAACGTGTTCTAAACATCCATTATTCCTATGGACTGAAGCAGTGGCGACTGCATGTTTTACCCAGAACCAATCTCTAGTTCACAAAAGGTTTGGTAAAACTCCCTATGAGATAATAAATAAAAGAATATCTAATATCAAATTATTTCGAGTATTTGGTTGCAGGTGTTTTATCTTACATGACAAAGAGGATCGAAGGGAAGTTCGCTGCAAAGGCTGATGAAGTTGTCTTCGTAGGCTATTCAAAAACATCTGCTGCATATAGGGTCTACAACAAAAGGACAAAAATCATCAATGAGAGCGTCAACGTTTCATTTGATGAACTTATTGATGTGGCTTCTGAACAACACGGTTCAGTACCCGGGCTGATAATTAATACTATGCAGAAAGCAGATAAACCTGAATCTTCGAATTCTAATAATTCTGACTTAGATTCTTTGTTTGAAAATCTTTACGATGAAAATTTCAAAAATAAATCTAATCAGTCCAATGATTTGTCCAGGAATACTCAAACTAAACAACAGTTATCTGGTCCATCTCCTGATGTTCTAGTAACTGAAACTGAAGAAGAAACAGAAGAAGTAGATGAAGAGATTCAAATGGAAACTCCTGACGGTCCAGTTCAGCATGAAGAGGGTGTAAATACTAACGTGCCAGAGGTGTCGGTCGTGCAAGATGAAAATATCTTACCTCAGTCAGATATTCAGCCTATTCCAGTTACAAATATTGAACCTTCATCTGTACCTGATACAATTAACTCCCCAAATGCTTAGACTGATCAAAACTCTGATCAGAGTTCCTATATTCCCCTACCTCATAGCAAAAAGTGGACCAGAAATCATCCAATACATCAGCACCTATTCGTACTCGATCCGTTACAGCTAATTAGTGTTTATATTCCATGTTTCTAAGTAACATTGAACCAACTAAGATGTCTGAAGCCTTAGCAGATCCGGACTAGATACTTGCGATGCAAGAGGAGCTGAACCAGTTTGAAGCACTAAAAGTCAGGAGATTGGTACCCCGTCCTAACAATAAGACGATTATCGGTACAAAGTGGGTTTTCAAGAATAAAAAGGATGAAGATGGCGTTGTTGTCAGAAATAAGACCCGGCTCGTCGCTAAAGGATAAAATCAGCAAGAAGGTGTTGACTACGATGAAACCTTTGCCCCGGTTGCACGGATTGAAGCTATAACGATGTTTCTTGCGTACGTAGAACACAAAAACTTCACAGTGTACCAGATGGACGTCAAGACAACATTCCTTTATGGTATTCTCATGGAAGAAGTCTATGTTGCTCAACCAGAGGATTTTGTGGATCAGTCAAAGCCAGATCATGTATAAATCCTCGACAGAGCCCGATATGGTCTTAAACAAGCACCAAGAGCCTGGTATGACATTTTATCAGAATTTTTGGTAAAATCAGGTTTCTTGAAAGGTAATATAGACACGACCCTCTGTTGGACCCGTAAGGGTCTACAAGAAGAGAAACAGTTTGTAGAAGGAGGGGATGAATACAAACACAGTATTTTCAAATTTAAAATATATATTGATAGAGAAGATCAAT
>NW_020201769.1:43745-47480 GCF_001531365.2 Cynara cardunculus var. scolymus
TACTTAAGCTAGAAGATGCTTGAAGTAAGAATAAGGTTAGAGAGAGATGCGTACTCTCTGCATGGAGAAGAAACACTTCTATTTATACTCAGTGCATTCAATGTCCATTTAATGCAATATGGTAGGTTTAGAGTGCGTGTCAAACCTTAAGAGGAAGGCTTGTCCTTYGCTACAGTGAATAGTACAAAAGCACTATTTCTGAGCAGACATCTTTACCTAAAGTTGGTGGACAAAGAGTCAACTAATCGGCTCCGTACCGTACTAACTTTTGCAAGGGTATGGGTTTTGTCCTTTGTGTGCATAAGGACAAGACAACAACAATCGTGCTAAGCAAGCTTCCTTTGATCGCTAAATGTTGGAATGACCTGGAGGTCTCATCATCATTCGCTAAAGCTAGAACAGTCTTCACGTATATGTAGACAGGCTTGTAATCACTGGATACCGCTTCAGATCACGTACTCGCCGGTCTCTAATCTTCAGTTTCAGTCTTCGACGTTTGCTGAAGGTTCTTTGGTGTGAGTGTTGTCTTCTTGAAGTATTGCTGTCTCTGATAGATTTACAAAGCAAGTTCTTCAGCGATCACTGAACATACTCAGTGAAGATCGTTGGAACTGAAAATACAGAAACATAACTACAACGTGAAAGAGAAAAAGGGAGTATCATCAAATCACTGAGAGATGATATCAACAATCTCCCCCTATTTGATGATAACAAGATAACATAAAGAAGGTTATCTTATCAAATAATAATAAGAAAAAAGTTACATATAAAGTACATGTCCCTTTTTACTATTTTGGGATCTTTTTCAGTTTGGTCAGTCTCAGCTTAAGAAGTTTTCTTAAGTTATATCTAAGAAAATTACAAGTACGGAAACTGAAACTGAAAGCTTATTTACTGACTTAGAGACTGTCAGTGAATGGGAAAAGTAACATTGGAACTCATAGACTTGTGTCCCTATTACTTTTTTCAGGGATCTTTTTCAGTGAAGTACATGGAATACTCATTTTATTAATCATAGGAAATAATGCAAGTATTACAGTACATGTTCAGAATTTACAGAATGTAAATACAATCAATGAAAGAAGATATAGTACATGAAGTTACAAGTAGATTGTTGTTACAAAGAGAATCTTATTCTAGAACACTTAGATCTATGTAATCAGGTACATTTTCACCAAGGTTTCTTCGACGTAGGACTTCCCTTCGTATCTTCAGATCTACGACTTTTCCAGGCATGCTATCATCTATCCAGAGCAAAAGATAAACCAAGTGATCCATTGGACATAGATGTAGCTCTGACATTCTCTGAAATCTGACTTCACCTTCATAGTCAAGGAATATAACCCTTAACTCAGGTTTAAAATGCACAAAGTTGGGTGTATAGGGACCCTTATCTGGTAAGTCAAGATTTAGCATAGAAATGTCTGTACTCGTATGACCCTTCAGGACTTCATCTAAGAAGAACCTTGTTTCATGTTTGTTCCTTATGAATGGTCCATCATTAGGATCAGAGAGCTTTAGTTTCTTCTTCCCACCTTTCTTCAGAGTTGGCCGGTCAGGGACCTTGACATACCTGGACATTCTTTTGATGAGCTCGTTGATGGTGTCTTCGATAAGTGTCTTGTGTCTCGACTTGGATTGCTGAATGGCTTGTCTGATCTCCATCCATTCATTGTATCCATAGCGGCCAAGGTAGGAAGGGTACTCGGTAACGGCATCAAGATTGTCCCTGGTGATGAGCATTGAGACCAGTGTTCCACCGTCTTTAGAACGTCCGCTGATGCTGACGCTGATGATTGGGCGGGGACTGAGTCTCTTTTTTAGTTTTGCTTCGCTCCATTGCTTCTCCTTATCCTCTAGCTTCAGCTTCTTCTTGCGTTCAGCTTCTGTAATCGAAAGAAGTCTAGCTTGGGCTTGGACAGGATTCACCGTTTTCTTGGACTTCTTCTTGGGAAGGACTTTAGCAGCTAGTGACTTGGCCAGCTTTAAGCTGTCTTCAGTCTGCTTCTTTTGAAGCTCTAGCTCTTCTTCAGCCCTTAATGCCTCGAGTCTTTCAACTTCAGATAAGAAGTCAAACTCACCACCACTAGAGGTACGAAGAGGAATTTTTACTCTAGTCTGGTCGAGACACTCCTTCAGCTGAGACATCTGCTGGTTTGTTGGAGCACAAGAGACGGGTTGATCAGATACCCGCTCCAGTCGACCGCAGGTTGTTGATGGAATATGAAGTTGATATTCTGAAGTAATCACTACCTGAGAGGTAGAGTCTTCAAACAAGGTTTGTTGAGGGCTTTTGAAAAGTACCTTCAAGTTACCTTCTTCAGCGACCGCCTTGCCTTTCGACTTGGGGTCCTGGTTCCCTGTTGGAGTCGATTCTCCTTGCCTTTGCTCCCCCTGGGATGCAGAGTCCCCAAGAGCAACACCTTTGGTGATGGTTGATGGCTTCTGGAACATGATGGTAAAGTCATCTTCATCATCATCGTCGTCGTCACCATCTAGATCATCTCCAATGTCTGGAATGACAGGTTCATCATCGTCTTCATCATCATCTTCTAGATCATCATCAACATCATCATCATCATCATCATCAGCAGCAGTGATGGTATGGACATCATCCTTAGGGATGGCTTCGTCAACCTCAGCTAGAGCCGCTTTGGTGGACGTGATTACAGAAGCAACAACTGCTTCAGCTCCGAGAGCCTCAGCTTCATCTGCAACTAAAGCTGATACTGGGCCAACAGCCTGAGAAGCTGTAGGAGCAGCATCAGATGATTCACCTGCAATAGATCTCATCTCCCCCTCTCTGGCTAAGACTCAAGAAAATTGGCCAGAGAGTTCGTCCAAGCGTTGACGCTGGAGAACCATGGATTCTTCCAGCCTTTGCAAAGCGTTGGTTAGAGTTGTCATTGCCTCACGCGTCTCATGGAGCTGGGCGCGATCATCGGCAGAGAAGGAATGTGCAATCACTAGAGCTGGTTGACGGACAGCATCCAGGATTTGTTGAAGAAGACCAGTCTGCTGATCAGCTATCGCCTGAGCATCGTCAGCCTTGCTGTGAAGAACAGCAATGGCGTCTTTGTTGGCGTGAAGTGCTTCTTGGAGAGTCTGGAGCTGACTCTGAACTTCTTGAACATCTGCCTGGAAGGCAAGGAAGTTCGCATCAAGATCGCCTTGGCGGGGCATCTCTTGGTGAACTTCGTTGATCCTGGAGAGGATGGTATCAACGGCTGGTAGGAGAAGCTTGATATCAGATGATATATCATAGTCATCATCGACATCTTCATCTCCTCCAATCATCTTTCTCTCTTTCTCCATCTTCCACTTTTTGAACATCAGGCTGATGCATCAAAGAAGGACCTGCAAAAGAAGAAGTGTGAGCTGAAGGCTCAAGGTTAGAAGAAATGGAGGGGTAGGAAGATGGAATACCTGAGGGGCCTTCAGTGACATCGAAAGAAGTGTCATTGATAGGAGCAAAGATGTCCTCGAGAGGATGGACATCCGTATATTGAGGAGGATCGAGATGAGCATCCTCAGGTCCACTGGTGCGTGTCTCGGTATCAGGAAGGACAGTCGCTGATACATCATCGACATGTGTAAAGACCAAGGAGGGAGGAGAAGAGAAAATGGTTGAGAAAAGACATGGGTGTTCAACAGTGGCGGCGCTGATCTTTACACTTTCAAAGATTTGGGTCACTGAAATGATTGGTGAAGGTACCACTGATACGACAGTGATGG
>NW_020201769.1:49080-50218 GCF_001531365.2 Cynara cardunculus var. scolymus
ATTTCTTTAAAACGTAGAAGAAAAGAAGATTCTGACCTTTGAAAGTGAAGAGGAAAGGTCGAAAAAGAGGTTTGAAGAGAGAGTTCTTGCTTTGGAATAATCTTAGTAGAAGTTCGTCTAATGGTGGAGGGTTCGCTGTCGAAGGGACCCTTGGGAAGACGAAGAGCCGATCGAAGTGTAGAAACCCCAAAATTCACTTCCGTGTGGTTGAAAGTGAAATGGATTTGCTCCATTATGCGTCCCGCCTCGTCTTGAACTTCGACCACCTCAGCAGTGTACCAAAACTGCTGGAGAAGTTCCTTGACCATGAGAGGCTCATGGTTGAGAGCATATCCAAGGGATGACTGTTTGAGGAAGTCTGCCGCCTCTTGGTAAAAAGCTCTGGTGGAGGGTATCTCTAGCAAGGCAATGTGGTTGTTAGCCTTGATAGAGATCTCATCAACGGTGAAGTTGACGTTCTTGGCAGCCATCTGTATATTGTTAAAAAAATAACATAAACAGGAAGAAACAGGGTTAGAAATATACCAAGAGTATATGGTCAAAGAGTATAGAAAAAGTTTTTAAACAAGGAAAAACTTSATTTGAAAAATCCTTAAAAAATTAGGGTTTTTCAAGTAGAATRTGTATAAAGAAACAGATTTGTTAATCAAGAAGGAGATGATTAAAAATCTTTACAGTTTAATATATTAAGAGAACAAAGTTCTTAATAAGATTAAACATATTTCTTTAAAACGTAGAAGAAAAGAAGATTTTGACCTTTGAAAGCGAAGAGGAAAGGTCAAAAAAGAGGTTTGAAGAGAGAGTTCTTGCTTTGGAATAATCTTAGCAGAAGTTCTTCTAATGATTTTGAAAGCGTAAAGAGAAAAGTGAAGAAGAAATCTCATATTTATAGGTAAGAGGAGAGGGAGAAGAAATATGAGAGAGAAAAAGACGACGGTTCGGGAAAGTGGTCATGATGAAAAACATGTCACGTTCTCATCCACGATTTGATGGCATTTAATGAGGTAGCACAATGACAGGTCATTTTGTGCGTCTCAAAGCGTCGCTCATAGAAAACAGAAAATGTCGTCATAAAGACGATGCATTTATTATTTTCTTTTAAAAACAAAAATTGTTTTTAAGAATATGAAGAGTCATT
>NW_020201770.1:0-6078 GCF_001531365.2 Cynara cardunculus var. scolymus
GACTGATATCATTATGTTTACAGATTATTGTTGGATTTGAAAACCTCATGACTCGATTAATATGTGGTTTAATCAGGAAAAGGTGTGTGAAGCCCCTTGTATAATATAAACAAATAAAAAACAGAAAATAAAATAAATAATATATATTTATTAATAATTTATATTAATTAAAATATAATATAAATAAATAAAAAACAAAAAATAAAATAAATAATATTATATATTAATTAATAATTTCCTTTAAATAATAATAAAATAAAAACTAATAATAACAAAAAGCTAAAAAAAACACAAAAACTCATAAAACTAATTATTTAAAACCTAACTAGGGGTGCCATTAGCCTCCCCCATAATAAAATAGAGTTTAGAGAGACCGCTCTTTTCCCTATATAAAGCAACGAAAGAACATGGACCTCCATTAACGCCGTAACGCCTACAGAGCTCCAAAGCAAACGCACATTTCCAGAAATCATGTCATCATCGTCAAAAATGGAGTCACTGATCCTTCAACTGCATGAGATATCCGCTGTGAAATTTGGAAACTTCAAGTTGAAATCCGGCATATCTTCACCCATATACATCGACCTCCGCCTCATCGTCTCTTACCCTAAACTCCTCCTTCTCATTGCCGAAACCATGATCTCTATCCTCCCTCCTTCCGCCGTCCACGACGTCATCTGCGGCGTCCCTTACACCGCACTCCCCATTGCCACTGCTATATCAACCTCTTTCAACACCCCCATGCTCATGCGCCGAAAAGAAATCAAGGACTATGGTACTTCCAAGTCGATCGAGGGTGCTTTTGAACCCAACCAGATTTGTTTGATTATCGAGGATTTGGTTACAAGTGGGACATCGGTTCTTGAGACGGCGGCGCCATTGCGTTCCGCCGGACTTAGGGTTAAAGATGTCGTGGTGGTGATTGACAGAGAGCAAGGTGGAAGGGATAATCTTGCGGCGAATGGGATTACGCTTCACTCGATTGTGAAGCTTACAGACATGGTTAGGGTTTTGAAGGCCAAAGGTAAGGTGTCTGAGGAGACGGAGGCTATGGTGTTTAAGTTTTTGGAGGAGAACAAGAAGGTTGCTCCGGTGACTGCCTCTCCGTCTCCGGTGGCTGCTAAAGATGCTTCCGTTAAGGTCAGGATCCCGTACGGTGAACGGGCTAAAATGACAAAGAATCCAACTGGGAAGAGATTGTTTGAAATCATGGTGAAGAAAGAAAGCAATTTGTGTTTATCTGCTGATGTTACAACTGCTTCTGAGTTGTTGGCAATTGCAGACAAGGTATCCCAATTTCTTTATGTCATCATGTGATTCTTTGGTAAATGTTTTTCTGGGAATTCAAGAATTTTAACGATTATTTAATAATCATAAAAATCATAGTATTTATAACAAGTAGGTAAGCATGTTAAGGATAAAGACAGCCTGCTGTCTCCATGTTAGAGGGACCAAATTTGTAATTGTGAATAAATGAATAGTGTCACACACACCAAATTGGTATGTTTCTATTCGTTAAACCAAATTTGGTGTAAGAAATGGAGAAATTTGGTGTGATATATATAGCATCCCATTGGAGATGGTCAAATAGTCCTACAAATCACATTACTGCTCCTTGTTTTGTTTTCGGTTTTATTCATAATGAATACTGTTTTATATCTTCCTGTGGTATTTGATTTGATTTAGCATTCTTGATTTTGTGGTTCAAGTGTGATTATGTCTTGTTGATTTATCCAGATTGGACCAGAGATCTGCATGTTAAAAACTCATGTGGACATACTGCCGGATTTCACCCCTGATTTTGGATCCAAGCTTCGTTCGGTATTATCTCTAAACTCTTAAAATTTTATGAGGTTTGATTTTGAAGACTTGTATTTGCATGTAAATGATCCTGTAGTTTTCTGTGTAAGATGGAATGCTAAATTTGTTTTCGAATTGGTTAATTTTTGATAATAATGGAGTTGCAAGTCTCATCCAGTGAGGAAGGTCATTTGGTAATATATGCCTTCATTTTAGAAGGCAACGATGATGGTCTTCTAAAGGGTAAAATGCATGAAAATGCAACGTACTTTCGAAACCCTCATTTTGGTACCTCAGTTATGATATCTCAAAGTCGTCATGCATCTGTAAAAACATGATTTCTAGAATCAGATTGTCAACTTAATTAATAAGATATATTTTTTATTGCCATACTTCTGCTGATATTGATTTCTAGAATCAGATTGTCAACTTAATTAATAAGATATATTTTTTATTGCCATACTTCTGCTGATATTTCTTTGCATCTTCTCAAGATTGCAGAGAAACACAATTTCCTCATTTTTGAAGATCGGAAATTTGCTGACATTGGCAACACTGTAACAATGCAGTATGAAGGGTGAGTATATGCATTCCCAAACTAACAGAATAATAGAATAATAGTCCTTCAGTTTGAAGGATAGATTCCCATTTGCTGAGATTTTGTGCTCCAAAATAGACGTTTATTGAAGCTACGATACAAAATAACATCTTTTTGTACTTGTGTGATGACTAATTTCTACCTGTTTAAAGTAAATGGGATCCACTATCACATCTTTGTTTCTTCTTGCACCATTACAAAATGAATTTGTTTATGGAAACCCCATAATGACTTGAGCCTTTTATGTCTGCATGGTTTGCCTTCCCTTTTTTATTTGTTCTCACCATGATTTTATTGCAGAGGTATCTTCCGTATATTGGAGTGGGCAGATATAGTCAATTGCCACATTATTTCTGGTCCTGGAATTGTCGATGGCTTGAAACTGAAGGTTTGCATACCAGTATTCTTCGTTTAGGGCCATGTTTGGCAATCATAAGCTAACTTACTTTTTCAACTTACTGAAAAAGCCCTGTTTGGTTTTTATAATCTAGTATATGCTAGCTGTTCCCTGAAAAGCTAGTTGTTAGCTGACAACTGAAAAGCCAGCTGCTTGTTGGTAAGCTGATAAACTAGTCATGTGTAAAGGAAATGTTGAAAATTAATTAGAAAAATATAAAGGGCATATTTGGAAAAAAAAGCCTCTGGAGCTTATTGAAGCACTACTTTGAGTTAGCTTATCGGCCAACAGCTAGCATATAAGCTAGTTTTCCAAACATAGCCTAGGTTCACATATTTAAGCCTAAAGGGTGGTTGGCTAATTTGTATGGTTTTAATGGCACAGGGTTTACCTCGTGGAAGGGGATTGCTGCTGCTTGCAGAAATGAGTTCCGTTGGTAACCTTGCCAAGGGAGATTACACAGCTGCGGCAGTGAAAATTGCAGAAGATCATTCGGATTTCGTCATTGGGTTTATATCTGTTAATCCAGCATCATGGCCTGGGGGACCTTCTAATCCAGCCTTTATTCACGCAACCCCCGGAGTTCAGTTGGTTAAAGGTGGCGATGATCTAGGCCAGCAATATAATACCCCAAATTCTGTAAGTTCTGTTCCTTGTTGGAAAACTTTTCACTTTAGGTAGTTCAATTCTTTTGGGCAAAATGCAATGAAGTTTGTTTTTTGTGTAATGAAGATTTCCTTTTTTCTCAATCAATGTGACAAAGTTTCAAGATCTTCTATTTCATACCCATCTTGACATGCAACCTGCTCATCTTGTATCGTTTGATGACGTGGATGTCGGGGTGTCAATCATTTGAAGATGTGGATGCCTTGCTGATCCACCATTGATTAAGTTGACAATTTGGCATCCATAACATCAAATGTTACAAGATCAATGGGCTACCGGTCAAAATGGGTACCACATAGAAAATTTCGAAACTTCATTACATTGTTTTAGAAAAAAAAATATTCGTTACACTAAATAGAAACTAAAATGAACTTGGTTGAATTTTGAGGCATTTTGTTCAATCTTATCTTCTTTTTTGAATAATTGTGGTGTTTGGCTTCTTTAGTCCAACTGGTCTATGGGGTCAATGCAAATAACCCCTTCCACAGAGGGACTGCTAAAACCTTTTAAACCAAGGTCATATACATATGCATACACATATACGTTGCAACTATACCTACAATAAACCCACATACACTCCATATGCACACCTATGCCATATGCATACACAAGGACACAAGCAAATATACACATATGCCGTGCACATATATGATACACACATACGCAATGATGTTTTTGCTAAAGTTTTGAAAAGGTCATAAAAGGCTATGACACAATGATCATAATCCTAAGTTACACCCACCATGGTCTTACATTGCTACATAGTACATCCTATATAAAAAAGCATGAAACAATGTAGTTTTGTTTATAGTGCAACAGCAGTTGTGCCCATTCCATTTACTAAAAAGATATCCGGCAAATTTGAAATAAGTAAAAAGTACCGTCTTTTGTCCCATAACGCACTAAGGAATTGTTGTAGCTATTTATAGAACAACCCGAAGTGCCCTTCAATAAAAACATACTAACGAATCTTAGGTACCCAAGTCAATAAAACCAAACCAGACTAGAATATCCCACCTGAAGGTAGGGTGGAGGGGGGAGGGGTGGGGGGAATGTACCCTAGCTCTGTCCCAAGAGGGAGGGGGTCTTCATGGAAACAACCTCTCGAGTCTCGATCCCTAAGGGTTGAGGTAATGTCTGCATACATCTTACCCTTCCCTCCCACACCCTACTTTCGAGTGAGATATTCTGGGTTTGTTTGGTTTGGTTTGGTTTGGTTTGGTTTTTGTGATTTTAACATGGAAACATTCTAAAAAAGGTAATTACTGTAATATTAATGGAATGAAGGAATTAAGAATCCTTAGAAGGAAGTTAAATTTTCTTGTGTTATGTTGAAATGGTTCTAGGATTGGATTGATGATGTGACAGATGCATAATTTGTTATAGGTAATTTCTGATAGAGGTAGCGATATCATCATTGTGGGACGTGGAATCATTAAGGCCACTAATCCTGCTGACGCAGCGCGGGAGTATCGAGTACAAGGTTGGAATGCATATTCAGTTAACTGCAAGTAATTCAAAGGTTTTCATCTTTCTGTGATAGTTATTATGAAGATGAGTTGAAACTTATTCATAAAATGTATGTTGTGTTTTTCATTCTGATTAATGCTTCATCACATGAACCGAGTGTCTTTGTTATCAAATGTCCAATGCTTCAATCCATAGCTTGTTTCACAAGGACTGGGAATAAGAGAAAAAGAGGAATTGCTTTTGATTCAAAAAAGCATTTGTTTGGTCCACTCTGCATCTTTGATCTATTCATGTTCTTTACTGCATCATTTTCTGGTGTTCTAAAGTAAATTTCTGGATAACTACGGTGTTCAAGTCAGTTTCCTTGACTAAATCCCAAGGGGACCTGAAGTTAGGAGCAGGGACGGACCGAAGAATTTTTTGATACGGTGGCACCTTCTAGAATAACACGGTTGCACCTTTCACGGACCAAATTTTTTTTACCTTACCACGAAGGAACAATACGGTGGCAGCATACCCCGAGTCTTACCAATTAAGCATCCCATCATATCAAATCTTTGACCTTACTTGCAAGTGTTTCTTTTGAAATTAAGCAAGTAAATTAGTTGTCAAACATTGTTTAAAAATCTTCAATTTTCTTCTGTTTTGTTGAATATTGTCTTTCTTTTTTTTCATTGGCTATAATGGGAAATGAATGGCAAGTTCAGTAGCAAAATGGTAAAGAAGTATTACACCGATGGTACTGTGGGTAGTTCAAAACCTGGATATGGTCTCTATTTTAAAATAAGTACACTGAGGTCCTTGTGGTTTGTGTTTTGTTTCACTTTGGGTCCCTACTGCTAATGCCGTCCATTTCATCTTCGTTAACTCGGGTATTTTTGTCAATACATTTAATAATTAATAAGTCTTTTTAAATACCAATCATATGTGCCATACGCCCCACTTGTTCTTCCCTTTGACTCTTTCTTTTTGGGTTATTCTATTCCCATCCTACCTCCCTCCTACACTTTTTCCTCCACTTTCTATAAATAAAATATATAAAATCCAATTTATTTTATTTTTTAGTTTTAACTCTTTAATATTTTTAGTTTTAACCCTTCAAATTTTATAATATTTTTTATGTTTTAAATTTTTTATATATATTATA
>NW_020201770.1:7090-32164 GCF_001531365.2 Cynara cardunculus var. scolymus
GTATATTTGTTTATTTTTATAGATCTTAGTACTTCTTTGGTTCAAAAAATGTTTAGGGACTTAATCGTTCAAAATATGAAAGTCCATTGGCTTTTTTTTGGACTTTTTTCATTATTTTACCACATTAACCAGTTGTATAGGTCATAAGAATGTATCTAACAGGTTTTAGAAAGTCCAATGAGTTATTTAACATGTTTTGAAATGTCTAAGGACTTATGTTCCAAAAAATTGTCCAATGACTTATTTGTTTTAAAAAATTGTCCAATGACTTAATCATTCCAAACAATAAAATCCATTGGGTTTTTTTATGCTTTTCCCTTTATATTATTATGGTCATGTAATTAATTATAATTTTTTTTAATATTAGACTATGTTGAAGGTATTGACGAGACAATATAATAATGTAACTTATTAAAATAAAAATATATTTTTTTAACGTAWTTTAGTTTAATATACGATTATGTATGTTAATGTGATAAAAGTGTAAAACGAAAAATGAAAAAAGTAAGAGATGTACTCAAAAATAAATAAATATAATGGTATAAAGTGTAAGTGATAAAAATATTCTTTTGTAATATATTTCATATAATAATATATTCTAAATCAAAAAATATTCAATATTAATAATTTCGAAGGTATTGAGGAGACAATTTCGAAGCTAAAAGCTGTGAGTTACAAAGGCCGCTATTCCTGGCAAGGAATAGAGTAAGGCCTTTTACCGAGCTACCTCTCAATAGTTCAAAAATTGCCGAATATTACGGAAAAGTTTGCCAAAATTGAGTGCGCAAAAAGAGTATCTGCTTCCTTTGATAAGGTAGGGAACCGACCTTAAAGCTTTTTACAAGAGTGTCTACTCCCACTCAGAATCCACTAAGTAACCTGGAGCCCGCGACCGCGGGTATTTCCACTTATTTACACTTTAGTAAATGAGAACGGCTAAAACATATTTTTAAAGTAATATACAATTATGTATGTTAATATGATAAGGGTGTAAAACGAAAAATGAAAAACAAATGGACATACCATAAATTACATAACTAACTACAAGAGTATAAAGTATTGTTGATCCCAACTTGTAAAAGTGTAAGTAAGAAGCCTCTTACTCTAGTCGTTTAGGATTTAGTCTGTTGAAGCAGTCTGGACCAAAAGCTCTTCTGCAGAAGATACCAAGAGACAGAGCTCTTACTCAAAGAGCTAAGTGCCTCATATACAGAGCTTGTGCTCAACCCAGAGGAAGATCAAGACTTAAGCGTCAAAAAGCTTAAGTACTTGATACAGAGCAACATTCTAGACACAGAGGCTCTACATGTGCTATGTAGAGGCTCCGAGCTCTGTGTCCGAAGCTCTATATCCGAGCTCTTGGTTCCATGCAACTTTTTGACCAAGTCCTCTTGGACTAAATCATTTTCAGACTTTGTCTTTATATTTGATACTTGCTGTCAAGAGCATAGTTCAACTAGAGGGGCTCTGGCCATGATCCTTTGTGGAGCAGATGCTCTCGTTTTTAGAACCAGAGGCTCTAGTTACTCTTCCAGACTTAGTGGGTGGCCTTGCTCTGGTTGGTGGACCAAAGGGGGGCAATGGGTGGTCTCACTCTGTGTGATGTGAGAAGTTGAGATTCTCGTACTAGTGTGATGCAAGAAATTGGGTTGGTCTCATCATTATGATGCGAGGAAATTTAATAAATTCCTATATGATGCGAGAAGTTTTACAATGGGATATTTTTCATGATGTTGGGTATTTAAATGCGATATTTGAGATTTGTTATATCAAAATGATATATATATATATATATTTGTTATTATTACAAATATAATTTTATAACATGTTGTTGGTCCCAGTTGTATCTACAAGAGTTTATAGATAACCATTTGTAGAAGAGGGGGATGAATATAAACACATCAACCTTCACTTTTAAAAAACTTACATTGATAAAGAAGATCAATACAGATTTTTATAGATTGTTTGAGGAAGAGATAATATACATAATTTATCCAAACAATCAAAGATACACACAAGTTACAGAGAGCAATAAAGAAAAGAGTTGCTACAAGAAATAGGTTAATAAGTATTGTGCTCTTCACTCGTTAAAGTGGTTGTCTTTCTCTTAGATAGAAAGTTAGAGGGATGAGTATCTTCTTGGGTAAAAAGATCTTCAAAGCAAGGAAGCTTGGACTGAGATTCAGAGTGATGAGAAGAAAGAATTACTCAGCTATTTATACCCATTGAATTAAATTCAATTCAGAAGGTACAAAAGTACGTGGCAAACTTTAGGAGGTGAGCCCGTCCTTTGTTGCAGATATATAATCTTCTTTCATAAAGTAGGTAAGCATACTTGGTGAAAATAGAGTGACTCCGTACAACATTTTACTTTGAAAAGTATGGGTTTGTTCTTTGTGTGCAGAAGGACAAGACAAAAACTAATCTTGTTCGACAAGATTCATTTGATCGCTGACACTGGAATAMCGCTGAGGTTTCTTCAGTGTTCGCTGAATCTTATGTAGATTTCACACTTACGTAGACAAACTTATTATCACTGAAAACCATTTCAGATCACGAACTTACTATTCTCTGTCTTCAACTTGTATCTTCGATATTGTTGAAGGATCTTTGCTGTGAGTTTTGTCTTCATGAAGGATACTAGTCTCTAAAAGAATTACAATACATGTTTAGCGATCACTGAACAAACTCAGTGATGATTGCTGAAGCTGAATACAAAGATAGTACACTTCGATAGATTAAAAGAGATCATCATCAAATCACTGAGAGAGAAGATCAACAATCTCCCCCTATATGATGATGACAAAACAACATAAAAAATTGCTTAAGGTATAACAGTAAGGAAAAAGGTACTAATAAAATACATGTCCCTTTTAACTGTTTTGGGATCTTTTTTTAGTGATACAGTTTACTATGGAAATTTATTTTAATTGTAAAGGATTACAAGGAAAGAATAAACTTGCACAATATTAATAACTAAATACTGAAAGCTTATTCACTGACTAGAAAGGTATCAGCGAATGAAAGACATATATAGAACTCATAAGTATTTGTCCCATTTACTCTTTTTAGGGATCTTTTTCAGTGAACCAATCATTATCTGTTATCTTCAACCTTGATCTCATTCTGATCTCTGGCTTTTACAAATTTCTATTGCTTGACCTCCTTGCCCTTGCTCTTGTTATGTTTAACAAACTTTTTCTTTCTAAACCTTTTTTGGAACTTTTTAGTTAGCAAGGCCAGCTTCTTGGAAAACTCTCGGATGTCATCATCAGAATCTGCAGATGAATCTTCAATTGACTCACTTTTTGACAATTCAGACAATTCAGACTTCAAAGAGGAGTTTTTAGAATCAGATCTGCTCTTCCCTTGCTTTCTAGACAACAAATTTAAGAAGCTAGCTACTCTCTTCTTCTCACTCAACAGCTCTTTAACAATCTCTTCTTGTTCAAACAAAATACAATACAAATCATGAATGTCTTCCTCAGACATATTCTTGTTCATCTGTAGATTGAGTGCAAGAGTGTTCCATTCAGGTTTTAGATTCTTAAGAAACTTGTAGTTAATCTCAGACATAGATTTCTAAATTCCATTTCTTCTTAAATCATTCGAATTCACATTGAACCGGTTGCAGGATTCAGTGATTGATTCACTTTCTCTTGCTTTGAATCCTTCTTAAGAATTAATGCACTGGTTCATTCTTGTCTGAAATGACTTCTCACTTCCAAGCATTTATTTCTCAAGCTCATCCCAAAGTTCCTTTGTTGATCCGCGACTATCAATTCTGTTGAATAACTCATTCAGAATATCCATTAGCATGTAAGTTAATGCTTTCTTGTCAATCAGAACCATTTGTTTTTCAGTATCAGTGTAATACTGAGGATCTTTCTTTTGTCTTGTTACTGGAACAACAATACCTTCTTCAGTAGTTTGAGCAGGAAGATGCATATAACTGATATAAGGTCCATTTTTGATGGATTACATCAACTTCTCATCTTTGTTATCCATGAAATGAATCTTTCTGACTTTCCATTATTGATACTCACTGACAGCTAGAACTTGAGGCTTGGAATCTGACCCGATGCTCAACATATCTTTGGAAATTTTTGAAAGACAAACTTGAACTGATCGTTCAGAAAATTATCTAGAACTGGTTTTGAATACCAAAAAGAATTATTGAAACTTGAATAATTTCACCAAAATTGATTTCTTATCACTCAATCAAAAATATCAAATGATTGCTTATCACTCACCAAAACACCAAAGATATCAGACAAGAAATGATGGTTATTGCTAAAAAAATGTGTTATCGGACAAAACTTTATCGGACAACACAGATTATCGCTCACCAATAGTTGGTTATAGCTCACAAAGATTATATGACACAGAGTTATCGGACACCAAAGAATTAACAAACAACGTTGAGTGATGAGAGGTGTTATCAGACAACAAAGTGTGTGATGGAGAGATTTATCGGACACACTTTGAGCGATAAAAAGAGGTTATCAGATAGGCTTTGATCGATAAAGAAGAGTTATTGGCTAGACTTTGAGAGATGAAATACAAACAACATTATCCGGTTAAGCAATGAGCGATGAAGTCCTTATCACCTATGTCTTGGGCGATGAGGTTCATATCCTTGAGTGATGAGAATAACAACTTGAGCGATGAGAACAAGAAATCAAGCGATGAGGCTTGTTATCGCTTACCAAATGAGCGATGATCCCAAAAATTCAGGCGATGAAACTACAATATGAACGATGAGGCTTCAGAAACAGATTAATTGGGCGATGAAGAAACACTTATCGCTCGTTGAATATTCAACGTCCGATGAGATGAACTTCGAGCAGAACCATTAAGAAATCTTCCAAATTCACCCAAAAATCGCAAAAAAAATTAAAATTTCTTGCACAGATTAATGCGAAAACCTTATAAAAACAATTTTAACACAAAAAAATTTACTAAAAACAGATTAAACTAGCCCAATTCGATCAAAAACAGTACGAACAAACACATAAAACTTCGAATTCAAGAAATCAGCTTCAAGAATCGATCCAAAACCAATCTAGATTGATCTGTTTAGCTCTGATACCAATTAATGATCCCACTTTTAAGTCTTTAACAACAATTTAATCAAGAACACAAAGTAGAATTCAATCAGTTAGCATGTATATTGACGTCAACGATGATACAGGTGTTCTTGATCACAATTACATAATGTCTCTCTCAATCTGTTTACGAATTCTCATAACTGATAATAACTGTTATTAACCAACAAAACTAACAACAACTAACTATTTAAACCTATCAATTAACAAAGAACAATCTAAAATACAAAGCATGTAAAACACTTTAAGATTGAGACTTGAATATAACATTTTAGACCCAACACTACTTCTTGAATATCTTAACGATTAGCGACCGATTATGAGTAAAACAAGCAGTGCTGACAGCTTCTGCCCAGAACTGAGTAGGGAGACAAGATCCGTTGAGCATTGATAGAGCGGCTTCGATTATCGTTCGATTTCTCCTTTCAACGACCGTGTTTTGTTACAGAGTTCTCACAACTGAGAAGTTGTGTGAGATTCCCTTGTTCACAAGGAAGTCATCAATGGTACTGTTTTTTAATTCAGTGGCATGATCACTTCTAAGAGATCATGCTTTGATGTTGTTCAGTACTTCTATGCACTTGACGAATGAGATGATTTCTTCAGGTGCATCACTTTTGGATCTAAGAAAGAAAACCCAAGTGTTCCTGGAAAACTCGTCAACAATAACGAGCGTATATTTCTTTCTAGCTATGGATTGGACATTCACAGGGCCAAATAAACCCATGTGCAGTAGCTGAAGTGGAGAAGTCACTGAAGAGACTTGCTTCGATTTAAAGCTAGCTTTTGTCTGCTTTCTTTTTTCACACGCTGAGGAAAGAGTTTCCTTTGCAAATGAGTGCTGAAGAAGGTCAGTGACAAGTTTTTTTCTAGAAAGCTCGTTCAGCGTCTTGAAGTTGAGATGATAAAGCCATTTGTGCCATAACCAGTTGATATCTGATGAGACTTTAGAAAGAAAACAACTATTCTCAGTGAAGGGAGAATCTATGTTGATGACGTACACGTTCTCTTGACGAGAGCTAGTGAGAGAAAGTTTATCATCTTTGTCAAAGACATAACATGAATCCTTTAGAAACTTAACTGTGAAATCTTTATCACATAGTTGACTGATGTTGAGAAGATTATGCTTCAGTTCTTCAACATATACAACACGTCTGAATGTGGTTGCACCGTTGGTCAATATACCAAATCGATTGGTGTATCCTTTTCCGTTTCCTCCAAAGGTCATGGAAGGGCCTCTTTTATCTTTGTAAGCTGAGAGCAGAGTTTTGTCTCCAGTCATGTGTCTAGAGCATCCACTATCTAGGTAACAGATGCCTTTGACTTTCTGCAATAGAAAAAAATAATACTAAAATTGCTTTGGTACCCATTTCTCAACGGGTCCAGTAAAGTTAGAGGTGACGTCTTTCTTTACTGATACTGAAATATTAGAGTCAGCAAGAGTCTTCACTGAGCCTAAAGAAGAGGATTCAGTGGTTTTTTTCACTTTAGTCTTTTTCACAACTTTAATGGTCGATTTCACCTTGGCTGACTTTCAGCTTTAGTTACTTTATTTACCTTAGCTGGCAGAATAAATTTTGTAGCTGAAAGACATTTACCGGCGATATGAGAAGTTTCACCATAGTGACGATACTTCCTATAGCTGAAGGTAGCTTTAGGGCCAGAAGAGTCAAGAAGGGAAGAGGGACAAGTTCCAAGAATCCTTTTTCATTTGTTCGAGGAGGAACAACTCAGCGTATCTAGTGCAGATAGGCTATTAGACATAGAAGAAGAAGAAGGTTCATTCAGATTATATACCTGAGTAGAGGTTGATGAAAAGGGATCAATGGAGGATAATGTCTCAGATGGTTCATCTTTGACATCCTTGGCCATGAGACAGAGATAGGTCGTGTCTTCCTCGTTCGAGGATGATTCGTCAGACGAATCAGCCCAGTTATGTTCTTCAGCGACAAGACCTTTGCCTTTACGCTGAAGATTTTTCATCTTCTTGTACTTCTCCTTCAGTTGCAGATATTTTCCATTTTTAGGTCTGAAGAAGGATGAGTGATTTGAAGATGGCTTGCAGCTTTCTTCGACTTGCATTCACTAGTAAAGTGACCTTTGCATTGACAGTTGTAGTAGTTAGCTGAAATCTTGTCAATGGGATTTGACTTTGGCTTGTTAGTTATGATCAGGGAAGGAGATATGCGGAAGTTGCTTTTTCTGGCAAACCTCCTAAAAGAGTTAGTAAGGAGGGTGACAGGCTAGGATCGTTCGTGTTCACCTAGTGGGCAGAATGTGCAAGAGCACGCCGACACTATGATAGCTTGCAAGTAATAAAGTGGTACAAAGTACCGAGATCGTTCCCACAGAGAAGGTAGAGATTTAGAGATTTTTCATGAACTTCTTGCATGAGTTTCGAGATGTAAAATAAAGTTGGATTTTTGTTTATAAAAAGACCGAAATAAGATCAACTAGCTAATTAACGAAATAAACTTCTAATATTAAATGATGGGCATGGGTGCAAGTGTTGCTTAAGATAAAATTAACAACAAAATGGTTAGACTTTTACGAGTTGTTTATAAAAGTTCTGATCTCTCGAAAGTGAACTTTTATAACCGGGCCTCATAAAATTCCACAAGGTTTTTACGTTTACCACTTCAGAACTTGCCGATCTAGCTAAAAAGTAAAAGGAATGCGATTCTTACCCAAATCTCTTTGTGATAAAAAAAACCTATTGCTTAACCCCTAGCTAGATGCATGCAAAATTCGCGTCTCCGCGTAATTATTCAAAGACCCTCTCGAGTTCATTGTGCATCACTTAAGCATTATTTCGGATTCGCCCATCTCTGGGTCTAAGATCTAATATTAACACTTCAAAGTGATCAGCTTATCCACATTTTAAGTACCGTCTTAAGTGACCAAGTTACGAAGTGATAAAAGAAAAAAAACACCCAAATATTATATAAACATCCTAAGTTAAACTCACACCCACACCCACACCCATACAAGTAATTTAGCTAGACATAATAAAAGTAATTAAAGACATAAAATAATACTGAAATATAAATTGCATTAATGTAAAACTAAATTACAAGTACAAGGAAGTAAAATACTAGAAATCGAAGACATAAATTAAAGACATAATTTAAAGACATAAATTAAAGACATAAATTAAAAGCATTTAATTAAAAAACATAATAATAATTAAGAAAAGAGAAAAGAGACACACTAGAGAGTAATGTCTTAGATGGTGTTGGGCACACCTCAAAATGGCTCCCCCAAGCCTCTTTATATAGGGGAGAGTAATGGGAGTAAGGACACCCAATCATTACCCAAGGGTAATTAGTACAAACTTAAAAAAATACAAAATAAAATAAAATAGAAGAAGGAAGACAACTCATAAACAGCTGTAGAAAATATCTGGATGAATCTTTAAGCTGCACGTTTTCCAAGAAGCTGCTACAAGGCTGGTAGACTTCCCACAGTGGTGCCACAGTGGGCAGTGCTGTCAGAAAAATACAGGTTTTTGGAATATACCTCTTCCTTTGTGTTTTATCATCTTTTTAAAAATTTTTGGAATAAAATGATAAAAACAAGAAAATTGGGTATTTAATAATAGCAAAAAGGGAGGAAATAAATATGAAATAACTCTTAAAAATAAGAGTTATCAGAGGGCCAGCAACTCATTAAACTTTGAAATATCAACGTTTGTCAATTCCTCAGAGTTAGAAGGACCTAACTCAATGATAGAAAGAGAAGAGGAAGGAGTAGAAGAAATAGAAGGTTCAGCTGAAGGGCTATCTGAGATCAAAGCTAACAGAGAGCTTTTCATTTCTATGGATTCTTTAAGAAGATTCTGCTTTAGCTGACGGGATTGCTCATGATTAAACGATATCCCATAAAGAGAACTGAGAGAAAGGGAGGACATCTCCTTAGATATCTTGAGACACATGGTATAATTATCCCATGATTCTGACAAACATTCAAGGAATTTTGTCAGTGTCTCTGAGTTGGAATCTTCCAATTGTCCTCAAATCAACAAGAAGACAATTAAAGTGTTGATGTACTTTTGACAAAGATTCAGATTTTCTACATAAAAAACTTTCATATTGTCTTACTAAATTAATCTTCCTCGACTCTTATACTTTAGAAATACCTTCATATTGAACACAAAGAGTGTCCCACATGGTTTTCGAGGTTTTAAGCTTCATCAAAGAGTGATGGACCTTGTCAGGAAGAGCCATGACTATTATAGATCTCGCACGAGTATCTAAAGCCATTTTCTTCTTGTCTTCGTCACTCCACTGATGAGGGAGCTCCAGAATCTTCCGTTCAGGCTTCACGGCAGTTGTAGCAGTAGCAGGAACTGCTGGAGAAATTGCGAATGAAACATAAGGTCCATTCTCAATGTATTATGGAATCTCAGGACCCACACCCTTTAAGAAAAAAGACATCCGGCTCTTCCAGAGACTGAAGTTGTCTCTGATGAACTGGGGAGGTTTGGCAAGAGAGCCATTGTCGTGAAAGTTTGTGCTCGTGTTTTGCAAAGTCATTTGAAAGGTAAATAAATTATCTAGAAAGAATAGATAATAAAACAACAATACAACACTAAAACAAACACTGTTATGATACCACTTGTTGGTCCCAGTCGAATCTACAAGAGTTTATAGGTAACAGTTTGTGGGGGGGAAGATGAATACAAACACAACAGCTTTCACTTTTAAAAAACTCATCTTGATAAGGAAGATCAATACAAATTTTACAGATTGTTTGCGGAAGATATAAGATATAGAACTTATCTAAAAGATCCAATATACACACAAGTTACAAATAACAATAAAGAAAAGACTTATTAAAAGAAATAGGTTAAGAAGGTCTTGTGCTCTTCAGTTGTTAGAGTGGAAGTCTTTAGATAGAGAAGACGAAGACTACTGAGAAGAGAGAATTTCTCAGCTATTTATACCCATTGCATTAAATGCAATTCAGAGGGTACATAGCATGTGACAAGCTTTAAAAGGTGAGCTTGTCCTTTGTTGCAGATATACAATCTTTAGCTGTATATGAACAACATCTTTCACAAAGTAGATAAGCACACTTGGAGACAATAGAGTGACTCCGTACAGTACTTTACTTAGAATGGTACGAGTTTGTCCTTTATGTGCAGAAGGACAAGACAAAAACTAATCTTGTTCAACAAGATTTATTTGATTGCTAACACTAGAGTAACCCTAAGGTTTCTTCAGTGTTCGTTGAATCTTGTGTAGATTTCACACTTGTGTAGACGAGCTTGTTATCACTGAAAACCGCTTCAGATCACGAACTTGCTAGTCTCTATCTTCATCTTCTATCTTTGATATTGCTGAAGGATCTGTGGTGTGAGTTTTGTCTTCCTGAAGGATACTGGTCTATGAAAGATTTACAATACATGTTCAGCGAGGATCATCATCAAATTAAAGGGATCATCATCAAATTACTGAGAGAGAGGATCAACAGATAGACAAAGTACGCAATGTTCTTGAGCTCTCAAAAGATCTCACGTAATCTCTCAATGCTAGGATATGTTTTAACTGAATTAACCAACATAAATTACCAGCCTATTTATACCTACAGATTACAAGGCCCAAAAAGAGGCTGACCCAACTTAAATGAGATATGATAGCTTCTTCATGTTCTAACATTCTTGCCAATACATTATCCTCATTTTGTTCCGGATTGTAATCCCTAATAAAAAATATAGCTCCATGAGCAAAGCTCCTGTCACGATGAATCCTGCGATGTATTGGTGATGAGTATATAACGCAGCTTGAGTAGTAAAGTCTTGTGCTATAAATGCATAAGCAGGTAAAAAGTACATGTGTTGAGCTACCAAAGAAGTAATAACCCACTGGATTGGAAGGCCAAGAGGCTCTAGATTCAGGGGCTCTTGCTATAGCCGAACACGAGGGATTTCTTATCACTGAATAGATCTCTTTACTTGATGTAACAAGCTACACCAAGTAAGAAGTGTAGAACAATTAGTTCATAAGGACCACTACCTTACAAAGCATTAAGACTTACACTATAAAGCATATTAAACATATTAAGTACAAGGACATGAATACAACATTTTTAGGCTCAACATTTTTCTCCACCAAGATCAATGAGATAAGATAAATATCTCATAATAAACTCATTTAAACAAAGCATAAGGCGGTGGAGGTAACATTTAATTACACTTTCCCAAGAGATAGAACCAATATCTCACATATAACGAATACAAACCGTAAGAGGTGGTGAGTGAAATTTAAAATCATTAAAGCACATAAACAAATTAAATTCCTCAACTTACCACCATTATTTGAAATTACCCCTCAACTTTGTAACCGAAAAACCCGGTTATCACATTATCCTCCCCTCAAAATAATTCCGTCCCGGAATTCGATCAGTTAAACAACTGAGAATATTTCATTCTCATCTCAAATTTCAGTTCTCATGTAGCATCTTACCCTTTCGATGTTCTTGGTAGCTTCATTATATAATCCATCGCCAGGGCCGTCTCTTAGCATGTTAAATGTGAGATTTTGAACAGGCCCCCAAAATTTTGGGGCCCAAATTTACATGTGTTTAGGGTTTTTTTATCGACCTATGTAAAACTATAGCCGAAATTATTTAGGCTCAAATCATTAATCGTTTGGTTTTAGTTTTAGTTTCAGATTGTTAATCGTTTTATATTTAACCCATTTTTGTTTTTAACATATATTATCTATTGTCTCACTTATACAATGTAATCAAAAGTTTTAGATGTAACAAGCTTTCAAAAAGATTGGAATGTCCTTATCCATCGCAATATAATCCCATTTACATTACCAAAGATTCCATTTGCCCGGAGAACACTCTTCTTTCTGTCTTGAACCTTCCACCAGCATTGGATTCATTCTTTTATATATATGCACACTATATATATATATATATATATATATATGTATATATATATGCAGCTTTCTTCTCTTCTCCCAAGAACTTGCAACTTTATCCTCTTAGTTTGCCTTGGTTGGAATCTGTTTGGGGTTTGTTTGAGGTGGGTCTTTGTGAACTTTTTGATTATAGCCATGAAGAAATGAGTGGTGGTGGTTTTAAATCTAGAGGTTTGTAGGGAGGGTGGGGAGAATGATGACAGTGATGTAGAAAAGGACTGATGGTTGGTTCGATTGTCAAATGGCCGGAGTTTGTTGGTGCGGGAGGGAAGGGGTGTGCAGGTCAACGAGAGGGAGAGGAGAGGACATGTGGCAATTTTCTATTGGTCTATGAAAAAAATTAATCAATAAGTAACTTGACCAAATCTTAATCTTAGGGGTGTTTAGGATTGCTTACAAAAACAACTTATTGACTTATTCTGATGTGAAATCGATAATAAACACTTTTGAGTGTTTGGATAAACAGCTTAGATCGGTGTCAAACCGATAATAAGAAGTTTTTAACAACTTAGGTCATTTTAACTTATAATAAGTTGATAAAGATTTTTGTAAAAAAATATAAATTGTTTCAAATAAGCAATTCCAACAACCCTTTAATAATTACTTTTTCAAGGAGGGATTCAATTAATAAATAAAATGATGTATTTATTCTAGACTAGAGTTAACGGATTCGATTCAACCATGTTAACGTAAACCCCAATGTGTTTATTTCAAAATGAAAATCATATCTAAATTCTGGTCTAACCACTTAAACCAACACCATCTAATTTACTCGAAGACAAAAGAAAATGATGACTTTCATTGACAAATAAAAAACGATGACTCCATTGACCAATTAAAAAAGGAGGCTAACACGTCATTGGACCTCCCTCCAGAACTCCACATGTCATCAACCATTAAACCCATTGTTCTACGTGTCTCATCGTAATACATAGGACAATTTGGTATGATACCAGATAGTAACAATTAAGAGTGTTGGTAGTTTGGTTTGGACGGTTTAACTTAGATTGCAATGATGGTTTGAGGAATTTTTAAATCCAACGGTTTGATAACAAAGAATTCAACTGGTTAAATTGGACCATGAAAAATAGTTTGATCTGACCGATTTAGATACTTTGAGTCTTTTATGAGTTTTATAATTAAAAAATGCATAATTTTGTTTAAATTTCTACGACGAAGGAACGAAATGATGGCGTGTGCCACTACAAAAATGGCCTAGGTCTGTCCCTGACCGACGACTTCCACTACCACCGTCCACCGCCATCTCCTCCAAAACAAACACCTGCACCTTCATATCCATCACTGTCGGCCATCACCATTGTCAACCATCTCAATTAGGGGTGTAAATGATGCGAATCGAGCTCGAGTATCACTATACTCGACTCAAACTCGAAACTCAATTTCCAAGCTCGACTCGAAAACTCACGAGTAGTAAAAATCAAAGATCGACCCGAACTCGATAGCTATTTCTCAAGCTCGAACTCAAACTCAAATCAAGCTCTAACTGCAACTCAAATCAAACTTGAACTTGAACCAAGGTCACCCATTGAAATTTATGAAATTTTAGGGTCTTTCTCTTATAATTTTTAAAACTTAAAGGTGTCATTTTAGTTTTATAAAACTAAATAGATCAACTTCAAACTTCATCATAAAAAAGACAAAGTTAGAAGTTTCATTCACCTTCCTTTGTTTTTATAACATCTTTTGTCCCTTCTTTTACCATCTCTCTTCCAATGTGAGACAATTTCATTAACCTTTTTATAGTTTTTCTTTGTCTTTTTTTAATTGTAATTTTAATAGAAAACAATTAATTAATATTTATAATTAAAAAATACATAATTTTGTTTAAACTTCTAAAAATATAAGACATTTTTATTATTTATATTTTACAAATTTTTTCATAAAAATTTATTATATTTTATAAACTAATTATATATAAATTAACTGAGTATCTCACGAACTTTTTGAGTCGAGTATTGGGTAGTTTGACTCGACTCGTTAATATGTCGAGTCGAGTGTTGACCGAGCTTTGACCGAATTAATCTTCAGTTGCTCACGAGTTGTTTCGTATCGTTTACATCTCTAATCTCAAGTTCCTCCACAACTACAATCGACCGCCACCATCACCATCCACCATCTTCGTATCATCTACAACCACCATCGACAACCACCCCTACCTCCACCACTCTCACCACCTCTACCTTCATCCCTATTACCACCACCACTACGGCCAACCACCTCCGCCTTAGCACAATCACCGCCTCCTCTTCCACTGCCACAAGTAACCACTATATAAAGTATTTTTCAGTCGGGTCCAACAAGGTTCAACCCAAGGACCGATTATAGATGAAATTCCGTTTTGGTCCTAAAATTTAAACCTGGGTCTAGTCCTTAACCAGTTAAAAGAAGCCAAGATAAAGCCTAAAAACAACAAAAACGGGCCCAGTGAAGGCATGATTAAAGCCCAAAAATGCCCGCTCAAAGTTCAAAAAACCCAGTTAAGCGTTGTACCTAACCTAACTATTTTTATGACTACAAAAAGTTAAAACACATCAAAACTAATTTATGGTAATCAATAACGCAAAATAATTTATAAAATATTTTAAAGATATGTGTCCGGTTTTTACATGTGGCTCAACTTTAAACCCAACATGTGAACTCAAGTATTTATTCCAAGTATACAAATGTTTTATGGTAATCAATAACGCAAAATAATTTATAAAATATTTTAAAGATATGTGTCCGGTTTTTACGTGTGGCTCAACTTTAAACCCAACATGTGAACTCAAGTATTTATTCCAAGTATACAAATGTTTTATGTTTTAACACCGTTCAAACTTATCACTAAAGAAGGTTAAAAGTGATTACAATGAAAACGTCAAAAGAATAAATTAGTTTATAATATCATAATTTAACGAATTTGTATTTTTTTACAATTAAATAAATATTTGAGATATTTTTTTAAAATGATTATTAATTTTTATATTCACTTGTTTTTTCAATTTTCAAAAGGCTCGGTTAAGACCGCTAGTCTGGATTTAATCCTGAATATTTTGCCAATAACCAATTAAGACCAGTTAAAATCCAATCCTTTGTACCTCTAGGTACATACACATACGAAACGCTGCCGAATCGATCATTTAATATGGTAATTCATGAGTACTGATCGATGCCTTTATAAACCGATCTCAATTTTCATACCTTCTTTTGTATGGTTCTTACACTAATTACCATTTATCGCTGAGCTCGAGCATGACCAAGACTATAAAACTTACCCAATAATTGAAGATTTACCGTGTAAAAGATGTTTGTCAACAATCCATTTTGATGACCGAAAATATCCCAGATAATTAAAATCAACATGGGGACTCTTGTCAGTAAGCGCTTATCCAGTAAACAATACTCTGAATTCCGCAGGCCAAAATTTCATTTCCTAACGAAAGAAATTCATACAACCAGGAAATGCAAAAAGAAGCAAAGAGAGTTTGCCCATTTAACTAACCCCTTCTAACTACAACTACACCAAATTCAAACCTTATTCTTTCTTCTTTTTTACTGTTCTTTCCAAATCCTACCAGTAACTCTCAGCTTCAATTCCTTCCTATCTCCCCCTGAGAAGAAAAGGGCCATATTTCTTTGAATAATCAGACCATCGAAACTATCACGAACTTTCCGGTGACTGTCCCTGATGCTTCTCGGCACTCCTTGCCACGTCATCTTCCGACCGTTCCCGCCAACTTCAAGGCTGTAGCTGTAGTTCTTTGCCTCGTCATCGTCACCCATGAATCTTAGAAACGCGATATAAACGGGTGCCATTCCCAGCTGAAAGGCCTCGAAATGGAGACAAAAGTATTGACCAAAGCAACTAAATACCTGCGGTACCAAAAGAAACATGTTACCAAGGCCGTAAACATGTTTGGAGCCTAATGAACGAAGTTCGTTGGGTTCCATTTGCATAAGATGGAATGAAGTTTGCCAAAGTTCCTATTTTGTGTAATAAAGATTTTTATTTTTAAAATCAATATAACAAAGTTTCAAAATTTTCTATTTTGCAACCATTTTGACAAGCAACCAAACCTGTTAATTTTTTAACATTTGATGACGTGGATGTCAAGTTGTCAATTAATATATTTGGACCAGTAACATGTTTATCCACCATTTTCAATTAATATAACTTCATAACTTGGAATGTACTTCATCCAATATTGTGTATATATACATGTACAGGGTCAGGTTCAAACGAGAACAGTAACCAAATAACAAAACACGAGATAGTCAATTCACATGTGATTTTACGCTAAAATCACGTGTAAAATCACAGGTGATTCGCACGACATTGGCCATGACTCAAGTCGCAGACCAAGTCCTGTGCACATCCCTTGTGTTGATCGTGTTTCATAATTGCATGTGATTTCAATGGAAAAACACACGGTCAGCTCATTCTCATGTTTTCTTATGTTGACCATGTCTTGTTTGAACCTCCCTCTCTTTCTCTCTCTCTCTCTATATATATATATATATTGTCAATCAATGTAAAAAAGTTTCAAAGTTTTCAATTCATACGAGGCATTGGAATGAGGCAGGGACCCCAATGGCCCAATCCCCATCCCCTCCCCCAACAGGGAATCGGGGACTTTTTCCTTGTTAATATGAGATATTTTAAATCAAATGTGTTAAAACACATGTTTGATCGATAATGGTCCATGTTTAAATCTCACATATTTTCAAAATTTGTTATTACGGGGACAGGGTGGGTCAGGGACCACGTTACCTGGCCATGTCCCCATCCCCGGTTTTAAGTTTCGGGAATCCCCGTCCTTGGTTTTGCAGGGAATCCCAATGGGACAGGTCTTGTTCCCATACCTATTTTGTACCCATCTTGTTAATCTTGTAAGATTTGATGACGTGGATGCCAAGTAGTCGATCAATATATTTTGGACGAGTAACCTGGCTCATCCACCATTATATTTTTTTTTCAATCAATATAACTTGATAACTCGGCATCCACATCATGAATGTTACCAGATCAGTAGGTTAGCAGTCATAACAGATATGTAACAGACCTAACCTCTACGGCTGTTTCCGTGAATACTTATGTGTAATATAAAGGGAATGAATGGACATAAAAGAAGAGAAAAAACATACCGTAAGCATCCATGTTGCATTCTCAACCTCATGAGGATTTGATTTGACATACCGATGATTAAAAGTACTGCCGCTATGCATGTCAACTTTGTGGCCGTCTTTAAGATGCGCCACAAGATACGGGATATCGCCAATAACCGTGCATTCTGAGCCAGCATACGGACAATTATAGGGTCTAAAGACACATTGAGATTCATGTTTTAACTTGCTGTAATACGGAAAGATTCCCACACACCCGTAACTCTGATATTTACACGGAAGTTCAAGGGATGCAGCCACTTTCTCGAGTGCAAGACATCTAATGTTCCCAAGTTCATGGCGGCACGTTGGACAACGATTGTGCACCCGCGGTTTGCAACCCGAACATAACGTGTGACCATTTGAGCACTGAAACAAAAGAAACTTTTTGAGAACACATGAATATATTCCACCCGAAGGTGGGGTCCCAGGGATATGATGTATGCAGACAAGACCTCTAACCTCTACACCCATGTTAACATGTGAATACAACTAAATAAAGAAATAAAGAAACTTTAATTGGTACTTGAGGGTAAAATGGAAGGTTATCATGCTGAAATTTTTCAAGAAGCGGCACCTGATGAATAGGAGGGTACATGGCATTCAAGCAAACCGGACACTCTAATAGGTCGCGGACACTGCTAGTGGCAAGTACGTTAGACTTTAATGCATTTTGAGCAGGGTCATGGACATGTTCCGCTACATCCATTGCATCTTCCATTTGAGGAGGATCAATGACCTCCGGATTATCTCTCAACTCATCAAAATATGATAATCCAGTTGACATCGCCGACATGATCTGCTATTCGCTTCATATAGAATCAAAAGGGTTAGCCAAACTAGATATTTATGCCATGAATATTCGATTTTAATCAGGAAATACTATGTGGGTTCACAAGTAAATACAACTGTGGCATAGTCGAAAGTATAAGAGGGCTTTCAAAAATCAGCTTCTATTGTTTTCATTCAATGTTGTTGACATTTCAAGTTTAAGCATTATGAAATCTATCCTGATTTTGTTGAGATGCTCCTACATCGATGAACTTATCAGAAACAGTTATTTAGAAAGCACTGTAACAAAATAATGTAGTATCCAGCTTTGTGTTTCTTTGTTTAATTTAACCTATTTTCTTCATATCTGTCCTTTACACATTCTTTGATTGCACACTCTTAGCTGTAGAATGCTGCCTTGCCTCTTTACTCCACCCCTACCATCTAGCATGGGATTTACTGGGTTTGTTTGGTTTGGTTAGTACAGACCGCTTAATGCGTCTGTTTCACTTCATGATTTATAGATTATTAGAAGGCTACACGAACAGATAAATATCGCATCCCTCAAGTCATCAGATAACTATTAAATGCTGCATTTAAGGAAAAAAGACACATGTTTTCCTACATTCTTCAACAACATTATGTATAACTATTCTAGTAGGCCTAATGGCAATAATAACCATGGAGGTCCTCACATCTCTTCAAATTCTATCTTAGAAAACCACGTTCATCTTCAATGGTGGTTAAATTTTCAATAAACCAACCAATACTTAAAAGTTGACAAAAAAAATATTTTTGTTTGAAGTTACATAACAAGATCCTGGTGCATAGGGTGTTATTTAGTGAATTGGGATAGAAATCCTCATTCTTTCCAATCGGTATAACAGATGTAAGTTAAATTAGCTATTCAGTTTGATCACTTAAACACAGTCCCCGGCTTGAGCATCAAATTGTAGTCTATTTGATAAGGAAAATCTTTATGACCTCTTCCATCAATTACCCAAGACAATAAATACGAGTCGACATTTTATTAAGTTTGTCCAATTTCCCATCTTTGTCAAGTATGTACATTTACCAAACCAGATCTCCAAACAACAAACAACTAATGCCCTTCATAACATGCAAACCTAATTTAAAGAAAAAAAGGATAAATACCCCTTAAGCTCGCAATTACTACTAATCATATAAACACAAAACCCCAAATGGTTAGCCTAGTGGGCAAATCTGGATGAGACTGAATGGAACAAGACTGTATGGACGAGAGTGATGTAGGCAAGTGAAATAATCGTGGGTAGCTTAGCAATTTACCAATTTTTGTTCTATTTCCATAATTTTTTGTTCCACCTTTTTTACGTTCAAAAGGAGGGCATTTTTGACCCACTCAGTCCCATCATGTCCTAATCTAATATTGTGTCAAACGTAAGACAACAAGTTGTTGTTCCGTGTTTCTGTTTCACGTACCAAACACACCCTAGGAACTGATTTAAAGAGGCCTGATCCTCATGTTCATATTAAAGTTCAAATCCTACATTTGGTATCAAGTTTTGGTCCATGTGAACCATTGGATCAATGACCACAGAACGCAACCAAAAGAGAGAAAAATATTTAAACACAACAGAAATCAAAAGCTACACATCAAGTGTTGTGCCACTCATTCATTCAACACAAGATAACTTTCTCAATTTCATTAGAAAAATCAGCTTCAATCATGTCAAAACAAGCATCAAATCCATAAGTCAAATAAATCATCTAAAAAGAGATAATCTCATCGACTCAAATCGAACACTCGTCTACTCATCTGTTACATCCGTATCATACAATAACACTCCAAATACACCAAAGGAAGTTGAAATTCAAGCAAAAGCAAACCCAAATTCACACCATAACGATAAATCGCAGCAAAAGAATTTGAATACTTGCATCAAAATTTCACTCAGAATACATAAACCAGTTGGGAAACCAGGAATCCAAAGTGGTGAAACATGAATAACCAAAAAAACACAAAGATAAAGGAAGGGTACCTGTAGTGAAAGCCGGAGATTGGAGAGACGGAGTCAATACCCTAATGAATGGTGATTGGGGGTGGAAACTTTTCAAAGATATTAATAATGAAAGAAGAAGAAATTGAATGCGTAGACGATGGAGTGTGTGGAAATCAGAAGGAAACATTCAAATTAAAGCCGTTAAGAGAGAGAAAGGGAAAGGGTTGGATATTCAAGAGGAGCGTGTGCAGTAACGACAGAGCTTCTCGAGAAAATACAAAGAAGGAATCTTGACAAAAGTGGGACCAATCACCAATTCAAACAAAACAAAACTCGTGTGATTTTGTTTCATATTTGTATTTGTACGATATACATACATACATATATATATATATATATACATACATATATATACATATATAGGGGAGCGATCAAATGCAAACCATTCAATTTGTACAAACCGTGCAAACCGCATTACCCCAATCATAATTTTTCATTTTGTTCATTTTTTTGTAATTATGAGAGGTTGATTAATCATTTTTATTGTGAAAGGTGTTAATCATAGATATTATCATCTTCATTATTTTAATTTTAGAGAAATACATGAAACAGTTTCATTAATGTTAGAGAAATACATGAAACAGTTTCATTAATGTTAGAGAAATACATGAAACAGTTTCATTAAGTATTATATGAAACAATTTCACAACCATATATGAAACAATTTCATCAAAAAAAGTATTATATGAAACAATTTCACAAGATTAAACAATTATATGAAAAAATTTCATAAGATTAAACAATGAAATCGACAGATGAAGGTGGTTTACTCGGTTTACACAAATGAGGGCAGTTTTCATATGATCACTCCTCTACATATATATTTATATATATATACTATTTGAATTTATTAATGGATTTAGGAAAATTCTAGGTAGTATGCTATATATTATATGTCAATGTTATGGGTTGTTTGACAATTGCTGAATGATTTAGTGCAGAATGATTAAGTGGTCAGAATGATTAAGAGGCTTTCATGATATAGTGTAAAATGAAACATAATTGTTTGATAATTGTGTACAGTGAAATTAGGGCTTTTAATAGTTAAGGGAGATCCAGGATAACACATCATTCAGAGAATTTTAAAACCATTAAGAGACAAACTTTTTTTTGCCAAACAAGATTCACCTCTTAACGATTCACAGGTTGCCCCTTAATGGAACTTTTAAGAGGTAAACAAACAACCCATTAGACATGTTTTAAAAAAAATTAAAAGGTAATATTTCCCAGTAAAGTCGGTTGATTAGGGTCAAACTGTACCTATTCGAAGCAAGCTACAACGAGATAAAAATTCTTCTTTCTAAAAGGATTCGATTTGATCCTTCTACCATTCTGTATAAACAGGCATAGTTATTTTTGGAGAGATTCATTATAAAATAGTTATTTGTGAAAAGGATTAAAACCGATTATATACATGATCCACTCGATTTTTATTAGGAGAACCAATAGACAATCATTCTCAAAAGGGTTTAATGTATAAAGTATCAACCTACTTTTATAAACTTCTTTATTATGACATTTTACTTTCATGTTTTCTTATTACAGTAATATAGTTTAAATTATTTAGGACATCATATTTTGGAAAATCTAATCAATATCCATTGTAGTAATGGTAACCTTTTACCTTTTAAATCTATTCAACCCTTTACTTTTTTTTATTGTTCGACTTTTATGAGGTGATGTGAATGACACATCATTTTGATGACATGGTTAAAAAAACATTTTCAATTTATTTTTAAACATTTTCATTTTCATTGCTACAATTTAAAAACATTTAATTTTTTTACTCTTTCTTATTAAATTGCATGCAAATTAAACATTCTATGGTAAAATATTTAAATAAATATGATATATTATTTCGAGATATTTTGGTCCCAGCCAGATCTACAAAAGTTATAGGTAATAGTTTGCAGAGGGGGGACGAACATAAACACAGAAACTTTCACTTTTAAAAATTATATATTGATAAAGAAAGATCAATACAAATTTTACAAATTGTTTGAGGAAGAGATAAGGTAAAGAAGCCTATCGAAACAATCTAAGGTTCACATAATTACAAAATAGCAAAGAGAAAAGATTTGCTACAAAGAAATTAGGAAATGTAAATGCTCTTCACTTGTTCTAAGTGGTTATTTCTCTTAAGATGAGAGTAGAGAGAAGTATCTTCTTGGGCAAGTTTCTTAGAGATGAAGAAGTTGTAACTGAGTAGAGCGCACTCAATTATTTATACCCATTGAATTTAATGCAATTCATAAGGTATAAAGCACGTGTCAAGCTTTTGGAAGAAAGTTTGTCCTTTGCTATAGTAAACAGTCATTTTGGCTGTACATGAGCAATCCTCTTTTCATAAAGTAGGTAAGCACTATAGAGTCAACGGAGTGGCTCCATAATGTACTATACTCTAGAAAAGGTATGGGATTGCCGTATGTGTAAAGGAGGACAAGACAAAAACAATCGTGCAAGACAAGCTTCATTTGATCGTTGAATGTTGATATAATGTTGGAAGGTCTCTTCAGCATTTACTGAAACTTATGCAGACTTCACATATAATTTGATGAGCTTGTAATCATTGAATGCCGCTTCAGATCACGAACGCGCTAGTCTTTAATCTTCAGTTTGTCTTCGACATTGCTCAAGGTTTTTTTATATGAGTTTTGTCTTCTTGAAGTATAACAGTATCTGAAGGAGTTACAATACATGTTCATCATCATCGTCACCTAAGTCTTTTCCAACATCAGGCAAGGGAAGGTCTTCATCTTCTTCATCATCATCTTCCTCATCACCAACATTAGCTGCAGAGGTGATAGGAAGATCTTCATCTATAGCAGCAACTATGACGGCATCGTCATCGTCCTCAGCTACAATATCAGCTTTAGTGTCATCAAAAGTGATAACATCCTCAAACTGAGGGATTAAGGATTGAGGAGCCTCAGCTTCAGCGGCAACAACAGCTTCAGTATCAGCGGCAGGTTCCTCAGTAGCAGGCAGATCTTTCTCCCCCTTTTTGTCATCAACAAAAGAAGAGGTGAAGTTATTAAGACGTTGTGTGAGATCATCCATGCGAAGCTCGAGGTTTGAAAGCGCCTCAGCTTGCAGGATGTTGAACTCAAACAACCGATCCAAAGTCTGGAAATCACCATCTGTGAAGGATGGTTTAGGGATCGGGGCTGGACGTTGTAGAAGCGTTAGAATCTGCTCCACGCTCACCATGTCTGGCGAGCTGGACTTGCATTCATCATCCTTGCTATTTAAAGCAATGATGGCCTCAGTGTTAGTGCGTACATCAAGTTGCACCAGGGTCAGCAACTCCTTCACCTCATTGACCTCAGCTTTGACAGTAGAAAGGCCTGAGGAGAGGTCTTCTTTGTTTAGCATGTCTTGGTGGACTTGATCCATCTTGTCCAAGATAGTGGCGACAACAGGGAGAAGAAGTTTCACATCCTCAACCATATCATAGACATCAGTCTCCATGGCTAAAGGTTCCGTTGCAAAAGGACCTGAAAAAAGAATGAAGATTTTGAGCATAAAGAGGCTCTTGGTTAGAAGAAATGAAAGGATAGAGAGATGGAGTACATGAGGGCTCATCAACGTCATCCAAAGGATTGGCATTAGTTGTCTTGAAATAGCCTTCGTGAGGATAGACGTCCTATGACTGAGGCACCTCGAGAGGAGTCACCTCAGGTCCTATGGTGATTGCTTCATCACTAGTGGAGACAACCACTGAAAAATCACCAGCATGTAAAGAGAGGAGGGTAGGAGAGAATGGCTGAGAGAGATGGTTGTGAGTGTTCAACAGTGGTAGTGCTAATATTCACACATTCAATGATTTGGGTCACTGAGGCAATTGGGTAAGTAGCCACTTGTACGACAATGTATGTGGAGATCACTGAAAAGCTTGGTGGGGGTAGAAGAGAGCGCCTCGGGGATAAGGCTTGTTTCAATGACTAAAACTTGTAGGGAGGTAACAGTCAGCAATTTGGATGCCCTATTATTAGGACAAAAATTGTTAGAAAGTTTTATAAAGTCTTTTTATTGTATTGTATTATAATATCTATTGTATTTGGGTTAAGAGCTTATGGGCTTAACATGTAAATGCCACCTATTAATAGGGACATGGGGCTTATACTAGATGGTTAATCTTTCTAATCATTCTATTAATTCTTGTAGTTGTTAAATAAGAGTTGTTTGAGAGATTGTAACTTTACTGCTTTCTAATAAAGAAAATCTAGTCGGTTTCTCATTTTGTTCTTCATCTCTCAATCTAAACATGAATTAATTCTTGATTTGTTGTTGATCTGGGATTCACATCCCTTTTTGGCTTTTCTTGGCCTCAATGAAGGACCAAGATGGGCTTGAGTGGAGGTCCTCTTAGAAGATATGGTGGTGGTGGTTGGGATAGACTGGGGGGGGGTTTCCTCAGTCCTGACCACCTGTGGGAGAGAAGAAGGCATAAAGGACATACCTGTGCCATGAGCGATGGCGAGTATTGGTGCAAACAAACCAACATCTGCAGGTTTAGACTTGTGGTCCAAGATTCTAGACCTAAGCCTGCAAATGGGTTGTTGCCTTCTGGGGGGGGGTATTTATTGCCAAAGATCTTGGCAAATACCATACACAGGAATCAGGTGTAGGCCACCACCTTTTCTCATTGGTGTTTGTTCTGTTTTAGTGCCTGGTATTCGAAAATCACACCAGCGTAGTGTATCTTCATTTGGCATATAACAGAGACGCCATGTAATATTCGGGTTTCATAATTTTGGTTATAGATTTAGAAATTAGTATATATATTTATTTATATATATTAGATGTGTGTGTGTGTGAGTGATTGTGGAATATATTTATTTGATGGCGGTTTATGCACTTGCTATATATAACATGTGCATATGAGAAATAAAGGGTGGCTGAAATTCTTGAGTACAAAAGTCAATTGAGAGAGTGCAAACTGGTAAATCACAGGTTCAAATCCATTCAACATCTTTTGTAAGGTGAGTGTATATTATTTTAAAGTATTGGTTATTACTTCTTTTACTGCTAGAATCTGCTATTTATGAACTG